>NC_074698.1:12198604-12368604 GCF_029448725.1 Salvelinus fontinalis
CATTTTCTTGTCTAGGTGATTGTGAATGTCTGGTGTTGTTCCGCCCCTGCAGTGCGTCTGAGCTGTCTGTAGACTGCACTGCTCCAGGCGGTCGGCAGAGTGTGAGATCTAGACCCTCACTGTCTCCCTGTCATCTCCTCTCCTCTCACAGCCTTTGTTATTTTACGATACGCACATTCCACCACCCTGTCACTCTGTCTGTCCCACAAGCAAACATAGACACACACCTCATACACACTCACAGATATCCCTTAGTCATCTTCACATTAGTTTTCCCTCTTAACTGAAGTACTATTTTTAACCTACTGAGCTGAGCCGAGCTGTACTTCACTGGCCTGGTTACCATCCATCATAGTTGTTGGAACTGTGCTGGAAAGGACAAAGTGGAAAGAAAATATCCGAGCCAGCACAGGACGGCACAACAGTGTGAAAAGGACCAGGGTGTGAAGGAGAGTGCATGGGGGCCATAGAGGGGGTTCTCTCTCTCTCTCAGCAGAGAGAGAGAGAGAGAGAGAGAGAGAGAGAGAGAGAGAGAGAGAGAGAGAGAGAGAGAGAGAGAGAGAGAGAGAGAGAGAGAGAGAGAGAGAGAGAGAGAGAGAGAGAGAGAGAGAGAGAGAGAGAGAGAGAGAGAGAGAGAGAGAGAGAGAGAGAGGAGAGAGAGAGAGAGAGAGAGAGAGAGAGAGAGAGAGAGAGAGATTAAAGCTGTGCTCTTGTTATGGCCTGACCCTGATCCTTGTTATCTGATGACCCCAACATTGACCCCCGCAGTCAACCAGCCAATCCTGCCCGG
The DNA here is from genome assembly GCF_029448725.1 of Salvelinus fontinalis. NCBI lineage: Eukaryota > Metazoa > Chordata > Actinopteri > Salmoniformes > Salmonidae > Salvelinus > Salvelinus fontinalis. Next base: position 12,199,395 of record NC_074698.1, read on the forward strand.
AGAGAATAGAAGATAAGGAAGTGGAGAGGGGAGAGATGTGTGTGTTTGACACGTGTCGGGGCAAACACTATTTTGTAAACACACTTATATTAACAAATCCTGCATGCAATCATCCCTGTCACAAATACACAAAGTGAGAAAGACATTCACACACAAGCACACACACACACACACACACACACACACACACACACACACACACACACACACACACACACACACACACACACACACACACACACACATACACACTGATCCTCTGCTCTATCTCTCAGGTAAACAACCCGGCAGTGTGCGTGCAATCTCCTAGAAGGGATGTTCCAATAGGTAAAATAATCTTACTGAAAGCTTATTTACCCTCTACTGACCCACTTCTTTCAACTCCTCTGCATCCATCCATCCTTCCTCTATTTCCTTACCCTATTTTCACCTTTTTCACCCAACTCCCTCAGCTCCCCCATCCTCACACATCATTTACTATCCTCCAAAACACCACCCTCCTCCCTTTCCTTCCCAAAATCTTCAGGGTAGCAACAGTCTGCATGAGTGCATTTGGGAGCCCAAGCGTTCCTTTCTTCGGGGTGTCCTGCTGAGCTGTGCCAACGCTGTGAAACATCTGTGCTTCAACTTCTTTCTCTTTTATCTGAGTACGCATGTACAGTTGAAGTCGGAAGTTCACACACTTAGGTCGGAGTCATTAAAACTCGTTTTTCAACCACTCCACAAATTTCTTGTTAACGAACTATAGTTTTGGCAAGTCGGTCAGTACATACTTTCTGCATGACACAAGTAATTTTTCCAACAATTGTTTACAGACAGATTATTTAATTTATAATTCACTGTATCACAATTCCAGTGGGTCAGAAGTTTACATACACTAAGTTGACTGTCTTTAAACAGCTTTGAAAATTCCAGAAAATTATGTCATGGCTTTAGAAGCTTCTGATAGGCTAATTGACATCATTTGAGTCAATTGGAGGTGTACCTGTGGATGTATTTCAAGGCCTACCTTCAAACTCAGTGCCTCTTTGCTTGACATCATTGGAAAATCAAAATAAATCAGCCAAGAAAAAAATTGTAGACCTCCATAAGTCTGGTGCATCCTTGGGAGCAATTTCCAAACGCCTGAGGGTACTACGTTCATCTGTACAAACAATAGTAAGCAAGTATAAACACCATGGGACCACGCAGCTGTCATACAGCTCAGGAAGGAGACGCGTTCTGTCTCTTAGAGATGAAGGTATTTTGGTGTGAAAAGTGCAAATCAATCCCAGAACAACAGCAAAGGACCTTGTGAAGATGCTGAAGGAAACAGTTACAAAAGTATCTATATCCACAGTAAAATGAGTCCTATATCGACATAACCTGAAAGGCCGCTCAGCAAAGAAGAAGCCACTGCTGCAAAACCGCCATAAAAAAGACTACCGCTTGCAACTGCACATGGGGACAAAGATCATAATTTTTGGAGAAATGTCCTCTGGTCTGATGAAACAAAAATAGAACAGTGTGGCCATAATGACCATCGTTATGTTTGGAGGAAAAAGGGGGTGTAACGGCATTCCTCCTCCTCTTCATCTTCGGAAGAGGAGGAGTATTGAGGGAACCAAGGCGCAGCGTAAAGAACAGACATATTTTATTAACGAAACAAGAACTTGATTAAACTAACAAAAAAACAACAAACGGTGTAGACAGACCTAGACGACGTACTTACATAAAACAAGAAAACGCACGAATAGGAACATAGGCTACACAAACCGAACAAACCGTAAACAGTCCCGCGTGGTGTACAGACACAGACACGGAAGAAAATCACCCACAACAAACACTGTGACAACGCCTACCTAAATATGACTCTTAATTAGAGGAACGCCAAACACCTGCCTCTAATTAAGAGCCATACCAGGCAACCCAAAAACCAACACAGAAACAGAAAACATAGAATGCCCACCCAACCTCACGTCCTGACCAACTAACACACATAAACTAACAGAAATAGGTCAGGAACGTGACAGGGGGAGGCTTACAAGCCGAAGAACACCATCTCAACCGTAAAGCATGGGGGTGGCAGCATCATGTTGTGGGGGTGCTTTGCTGCAGGAGGGACTGGTGCACTTCACAAAATAGATGGCATCATGAGGAAGGAAAATTATGTGGATATATTAATGCAACATCTCAAGACATCAGTCAGGAAGTTAAAGCTTGGTCGCAAATGGGTTTTCCAAAGGACAATGACCCCAAGTATTCTTCCAAAGTTGTGGCAAAATGGCTTAAGGACAACAAAGTCAAGGTATTGGAGTGGCCATCACAAAGCCCTGACCTCAATCCTATAGAATATTTCTGGGCAGAACTGAAAAAGCATGTGCGAGCAGGGAGGCCTACAAACCTGATTCAGTTACACCAGCTCTGCCAGGAGGAATGGGCAAAAATTCACCCAACTTATTGTGGGAAGCTTGTGGAAGGTTACCTGAAACGTTTGACCCAAGTTAAACAATTTAAAGGCAATGCTACTAAATACTAATTGAGTGTATGTAAACTTCTGACCCACTGGGAATGTGATGAAATAAATCAAATTTGAAATAAACAATTATCTCTACTATTATTCTGGCATTTCACATTCTTAAAATGAAGTGGTGATCCTAATTGACCTAAGACAGCGAATTTTTACTTGGATTAAATGTCAGGAATTGTGAAAAACTGAGTTTAAATGTATTTTGCTCAGGTGTATGTAAAGTTCCGACTTCAACTGTAGCTGTCTCTAAGACTGCCCATTCAGTTAGTGGGCTACATACTGCAGGTCAACCTATGGGTCCAGATGTTGCACAGCTGGAGCGGGAGAACATGAAAAACACTATTCAGTGACAATCTTACACATCAAACACACACACACGCACACACACACCCATACATGCACAAACACACACACACACACACATACCCGGGGGAGAGAAAGGCACACCACCATAACCATTGATCTAAACCTGTGAGTATATTGAGCATTTGAACTCACACACAGGTCAAAGAATTAGCTGGAAATGTCAGTGTTGGGTTTCTCTACCAATGACAAGGGGAGACACTGATGGCTGCCATGTGGTTTCAGATTTTGCCCTTGTCCTCTCTGATGCTTCGGAATATAATAGAGCCCATCCATGACTGTCACCTCTCACACTTAACTGACTCCTAAACTCAGTCTGTTGTTCCTGTTTATCTGTGCTTGCTGCTCATGTCTGTTTTAGACTTGAGAAGTTGAGGAGGACGGGTTAAAATGACTGGGAAATACATCTATTATTAATCCAGCTGCTAGGAATTATTTGTTTACATCTCACACGTAAGTAACGCCCTGGACCAGAGCTGGCTAGTAGATAGCTGACAAGCTCATGTGTGTATAGTGGCACCCCAATTAAAAACACAAAGGCTTTCCTTTCGGTAGTTAAGTTAATAACTCTAATGTGAAACATGCTTGCTATAGCATCCTTTTTTTTATTTTTTTATTTTTTATTTTTATCCCATTTTCACCCCAATTTTCGTGGTATCCAATCGCTAGTAAATACTACCTTGTCTCATCGCTACAACTCCCGTACGGGCTCGGGAGAGACGAAGGTCGAAAGCCATGCGTCCTCCGAAGCACAACCCAACCAGCCGTACTGCTTCTTAACACAGCGCGCCTCCAACCCGGAAGCCAGCCGCACCAATGTGTCGGAGGAAACACCGTGTACCTGGCCCCCTTGGTTGGCGCGCACTGCGCCCGGCCCGCCACAGGAGTCGCTGGAGCGCGATGAGACAAGGATATCCCTACCGGCCAAACCCTCCCTACCCCGGACGATGCTATGCCAATTGTGCGTCGCCCCACGGACCTCCCGGTCGAGGCCGGCTGCGACAGAGCCTGGGCGCGAACCCAGAGACTCTGGTGGCGCAGTTAGCACCGCGATGCAGTGCCCTAGACCACTGCGCCACCCGGGAGGCTTGCTATAGCATCCTTAGCTGGCCTTGAAAATGTGAATCAGTTCTTCATCAAAATTGCCTGAATCGCACATGCCTACTGTCACGTTCTGACCATAGTTCTTGTGTGTTTTGCTTGTTTTAGTGTTGGTCAAGACGTGAGCTGGGTGGGCATTCTATGTTGTGTATCTAGTTTGTCTGTTTCTATGTTTGGCCTAATATGGTTCTCAATCAGAGGCAGGCGTTTTGTGTTGTCTCTGATTGGGAATCAGATATAGGTGGCTTGTTTTGTGTTGGGGTTTGTGGGTGGTTGTTTCCTGTCTTTGTGTTTTCTCTGCACCAGATAGGGCTGTATCGGTTTGCCACATTTGTTATTTCGTTGTAAGTGTTCACTGTTTATCGTTTTATCAAACATGTTGAGCACTGGCTACGCTGCGTGTTGGTCCGATCCCTGTTACATCCTCTCTTCTAGTGAAGAGGAGGAAGGCTGCCGTTACACCAACAGTATGAGAGTTTATTCAATCCTTTGATTGGATGGGAAAGATGTCAATTGCTACTGCAAGACATCTGATTGGTTATCTGTTAATTTGTCCTATGTGGTATGCCGGGTGTGTTTTCTAGAGGAGGACTAAAAATAGCCGTCCTCACATGGGGGGGTGCTATTGAGATAAGACCATTTCAGAACAGTGTGTTTAAACAGATATTTCTCATAGATGTATCGAAAAATGTTAAATGTTTCCAATGACCAGCCTCCTCCGCTATGTACATTTACTTATGTTTCAACCAGACACACACAGAGAAGGAGAATCTAAGCTGACTGACAAGAGTTGTATGACAGCACAAATGACAGGTCCTGTTTAGGAAAACATTATCTCTGAGTTATCATGTTCATAGAGCCTAGTTTAATAATGAATGTGCGGATGAGAATGTGTTTTCCTACTGGTACTTCAGCAAGGCTCTGTAAACACAGGGTCTAAGCTCCAGGAAGCCCCAAAGCCCATGCCCCCCATCCCCTACCTCGTGTCTCTCATCTCCCAATCCCCATGTCCATACCGTCCCTCACCATGGAGCTCTCTGGACCTCCCTGCCCTCCTCATTTCTTTCTCCACCCTGTCAGAGGGAGAGAGGTGATGGCAGTGTCACACACACTGAAATGGAACATAATAGATATCACCCAATACACCAGTAGAGTAACCAACACACAGACCCAAAACAACACATCCACACACTCACACACATGAATAAAGTGGAACATGAGAACAGTCTATTGAGTCCAGGCTATAATAATCGAGGTAACTCTATACTCCTGTGAGAGATTCCTGGGCAGAAGGGGTGGAACCCTTTAACATTGACTACTCACTGAGATCCACTGCACCACGGAAACATCTCACTCATACCCACAGAGAGCTCTGCTAGGAAAATAAATAGACAGATCATATACGTTCAGAGAGACTCCCCTCACACAGCCACACAGAGAAAACACAAAGACACACAGAGAAAACACAAAGACACACAGAGAGCTCTGCTAGGAAAATAAATAGACAGATCATATACGTTCAGAGAGACTCCCCTCACACAGCCACACACAGAGAAAACACAAAGACACACAGAGAAAACACAAAGACACACAGAGAAAACACAAAGACACACAGAGAAAACACTAAGACACACAGAGAAAACACTAAGACACACAGAGAGCTCTGCTAGGAAAATAAATAGACAGATCATATACGTTCAGAGAGACTCCCCTCACACAGCCACACAGAGAGAAAACACAAAGACACACAGAGAAAACACAAAGACACACAGAGAGCTCTGCTAGGAAAATAAATAGACAGATCATATACGTTCAGAGAGACTCCCCTCACACAGCCACACAGAGAGAAAATACAAAGACACACAGAGAAAACACTAAGACACACAGAGAGCTCTGCTAGGAAAATAAATAGACAGATCATATACGTTCAGAGAGACTCCCCTCACACAGCCACACACAGAGAAAACACAAAGACACACAGAGAAAACACAAAGACACACAGAGAGCTCTGCTAGGAAAATAAATAGACAGATCATATACGTTCAGAGAGACTCCCCTCACACAGCCACACAGAGAAAACACAAAGACACACAGAGAAAACACAAAGACACACAGAGAGCTCTGCTAGGAAAATAAATAGACAGATCATATACGTTCAGAGAGACTCCCCTCACACAGCCACACAGAGAGAAAACACAAAGACACACAGAGAAAACACTAAGACACACAGAGAGCTCTGCTAGGAAAATAAACAGACAGATCATATACGTTCAGAGAGACTCCCCTCACACAGCCACACACAGAGAAAACACAAAGACACACAGAGAAAACACAAAGACACACAGAGAAAACACAAAGACACACAGAGAAAACACTAAGACACACAGAGAAAACACAAAGACACACAGAGAAAACACTAAGACACACAGAGAGCTCTGCTAGGAAAATAAATAGACAGATCATATACGTTCAGAGAGACTCCCCTCACACAGCCACACAGAGAGAAAACACAAAGACACACAGAGAAAACACAAAGACACACAGAGAGCTCTGCTAGGAAAATAAATAGACAGATCATATACGTTCAGAGAGACTCCCCTCACACAGCCACACACAGAGAAAACACAAAGACACACAGAGAAAACACTAACAAAGGACACACAGGAAGCAAACAGAAGATGGGTACAACAAGGCCTGGCAGTTATAAAATATGTATAATAATAATGTGCCTGTAATGAAATCTGGTGTTATAAGTGGCTTCACATGGCTTCATGTACATACCTAACAAAAGCACATACGGTTTCATTTGTGTGGGGGGAAACAAAGCGCCCTCCATGTGGTGTGGACAATGAGGTGAACCTCACCCCACAACGAAGAGATCAAATGTTTCTAACAACTACAAGTCTACTGTGTAGTAAAAGAACGCTAGATGCTCAGGTTAGAGATAAGAGGGGAAGGTAACACTTGAGGTATTTATGGAGGAGGGGGAGCAGGGGGACCTGTTATACCACATAACCTGTGAACAACAGACAGACAGACAGAGACAGAGACAGAGAGAGAGAGGGAGAGAGAGAGAGAGAGAGAGACGTGGCATGACCAACACTTAAGCCACTAATGGGTGATTTGGAGAGAGGAGAAGATCAGCAGACGTCCAAGCGACAATGTTTACTCTGTCTGTTAAGGGGTATGGGGGGAACGAAAACACCCGGCGATGACACACACACACCTCCTCTACAACCAGCAGCACACACAGCCTGCTGACTTATTTTTTATAATTTAAGCTTTATTTAACTAGGCAAGTCAGTTAAGAACAATTTCTTATTTTACAATGACGGCCAACCCCGGCCAAACCCGGACGACGCTGGGCCAATTGTGCGCTATGGGACTCCCGATCACGGCCGGTTGTGATACAGCCGGGATCAAACCCGAGTCTGTAGTGACACCTCTAGCACTAGTGCCTTAGACTGCTGCGCCACTCGGTCCCATTGCTCCATTGATTGAATCACACAGCGCATCAGGATACTTACTGATGGTTAATGGCACAGGTTTTAGTGATTTTTCAGAGTGGCTGGAAGCAGCTGTAGCTGAGGCCTCTGGCTGCCTGTTCATCTACAGTAACACTATTGATTTGAACATCCAGATCTCATATTGACAATTCTCAGAACATGCCCTTTGCTGTATTCATAAAATAGAGTGTAGAATATGGTGCTGAACCACCACGGTCACATGCAAGCGTGCAAAGCCCCTTCAGCTGTGTCCTGTTCTCTCATGTTCTGACTGTTTGCAGCACTACCCTAGTACCAAGATAGAACCCAAAATAGGAGTATTGTATGTAGTATAACTGCTTTGTGGTAAAGCATATTTGCGCTAGAAAAGTTACTGGTGAACCTAAACTAAAATGAGGCCATGAGCTAAGACAAAAATTACCCTGCACCCCTTCTGTCTCAATCATCAGTTGAGAAAAATGGCGCTCTGGAGACTAACGGTGACAAAAGTGTTGCAGAACCAAACTAATTTCCACATCCTTTGACCTGAATGTGAATACTCAGAGTATCATTATGCATGTCATTGTGACCATCAGGTCTCATTGTATCACAAGAATGGGTTACAGATGCACATGACTTAAGGAACATTCACAGTGATCAAAATATAAAGTCTAACTTTGGGTACTTTGAAGCATCTGTGGCGGAAAGAGGAAGGCTTTTGTCCAGGCTTCGTGGAGCTGCTCTCTGACATCAGAAGAGGAAGTGATGTAAGGGATCCTTCCCCTGCATTTCTCTTTACATCTCTATTTCAAACCAAAACAAGGTAATATTAACAGGAATATACAGTGGACTTCACCCAGCAATCCTCATGCAGAATAGAACAGTAACATAATATTTCCTTAGTATTGTCTCGCCTGCTCTTTGTGCAGACCATTTTAATCCTAATTGAAATTCCCATACACGATGTTGACAACATCCTTGCATCTGTAAACACCGTAGAAAATAGGTTAAATGTATACCATTTAGCCATGGAAAGTCCCCTTTCACTGAAATAGAGCATGAGAACAGTTACGCTTGACTGCTGTGATGACTTCCCTAGTGAAGGCTGGCCAGCATCTAAAAGTAGAAACAAAGGAAACCTCAGATCCTCTAATACCAGAGGTGGTATGGAGATGAGTTGAGGAGTCACAATATCTGCTCTTACTCAATGGGAGATTTGCTTGATGGTTTTAAATATGCTAAATCCAATAATTAAGGCCTAATGAATTTATTTCAATTGACTGATTTCCTGTAACTGTAACTCAGTAAAATCGTTGAATGTTGCGTTAATATTTTTGTTCAGTATACAGTTGAAGTCGAAAGTTTACATACACCTTGGACAAATAAACTCAGTGTTCACTCAGTGTTCACAATTCCTGACATTTAATCCTAGTAAAAATTCCCTGTTTTAGGTCAGTTAGGATCAGCACTTTATTTTAAGAATGTGAAATGTCAGAATAATATAAATAATTATTTATTTCAGATTTGATTTCTTTCATCACATTCCCAGTGGGTCAGAAGTTTACATACACTCAATTAGTATTTGGTAGCGTTGCCTTTAAATTGTTTAACTTGGGTCAAACGTTTCAGGTAGCCTTCCACAAGCTTCCCACAATAAGTTGGGTGAATTTTTGCCCATTCCTCCTGACAGAGCTGGTGGAACTGAGTCAGGTTTGTAGGCCTCCTTGGTCGCACATACTTTTTCAGTTCTGCCCAGAAATATTCTATAGGATTGAGGTCAGGGCTTTGTCATGGCCACTCCAAACAATACCTTGACTTTGTTGTCATTGTCCATTTGAAAGACCCATTTGCGACCAAGCTTTAACTTCCTGACTGATGTCTTGAGATGTTGCTTCAATATATCCAAATAATTTCCCTTCTTCATGATGCCATCTATTTTGTGAAGTGCACCAGTCCCTCCTGCAGCAAAGCACCCACACAACATGATGCTGCCACCCCCGTGCTTCACGGTTGGGATGGTGTTCTTCGGCTTGCAAGCCTCCCCCTTTTTCCTCCAAACATAACGATGGTCATTATGGCCAAACAATTCTATTTTTGTTTCATCAGACCAGAGGACATTTCACCAAAAAGTACAATCTCTGTCCCCATGTGAAGTTGCAAACCGTAGTCTGCTTTTTTTAATGGCGGTTTTGCAGCAGTGGCTTCTTCCTTGCTGAGCGGCCTTTCAGGTTATGTCAATATAGGACTCGTTTTACTGTGGATATAGATACCTTTGTATCTGTTTCCTCCAGCATCTTCACAAGGTTGATTTGCACTTTTCGCACCAAAGTACATTCATCTCTAGGAGACAGAACGCGTCTCCTTCCTGAGTGGTATGACGGCTGTGTGGTCCCATGATGTTTATACTTGCTTACTATTGTTTGTACAGATGAACGTGGTACCTTCAGGCGTTGGGAAATTTCTCCCAAGGATGAACCAGACTTATGGAGGTCTACAATTTTTTTTCTGAGGTCTTGGCTGATTTATTTTGATTTTCCCATGATGTCAAGCAAAGAGGCACTGAGTTTGAAGGTAGACCTTGAAATACATCCACAGGTACACCTCTAAATGACTCAAATGATGTCAATTAGCCGATCAGAAGCTTCTAAAGCCATGACATAATTTTCAGGAATTTTCCAAGCTGTTTAAAGGCACAGTCAACTTAGTGTATGTAAACTTCTGACCCACTGGAATTGTGATACAGTGAATTATAAATTAAATAATCTGTCTGTAAACAAATGTTGGAAAAATGATTTGTGTCATGTACAAAGTAGATGTCCTAACCGACTTACCAAAACTATAGTTTGTTAACAAGAAATTTTTGGAGTGGTTGAAAAACGAGTTTAAATGACTCCAACCTAAGTGTATGTAAACTTCCGACTTCAATTGTATATATTTTAATAACTTGCACATAAAATACCTTAAAATATTTGTTTTTCTGAGAGGTATTCAAAATAGTTTCAAAAGTGATTTGTTTTTCTGAGACCTATATTTGAATATCAAAGGAAATAATTGCCTGTAGTTGATTTTCTATATCTGACTACTGTTGGACTACCTCGAGTATTTGAAAAGTTGGTATTTTCTAGTAAACTACAAAATAAAACTTTTTCTGCCCAGGTCTGCTTGCTAGACATTACGAGAAATGGTTTGGTTTCTCTAAATGTCTGTCTGTCTCTCGCTCTCTCTCACTTTCACATAAATACATAGGTCTAGAGACAAGTCAGGTAACCACAGACTGCGTCACAACAATCCATGTTCACTTACAAGAAAGACACTTTCTATTTACATTTGTTTTGTCATTTAGCAGACATTCTTATCCAAAGTGACTTACAGGAGAAATGGCACATCAACAGATGTTTCACCATGCAGGGGCCGTAATAACTGCCAGATGTGGGGAGTCTCAAGACCCCAGTCACATTCTCACAGACAATGGAATGCTTGTGAGTAGCCCCAACAGGAAGTGAGGTCAGGGCTCTTGACCACTCCCTTGAGCTAAGTGGGAGCTGCAAGGTTGGGGGTTCCTCTCTCCTCTGTGAGGCTCTGCAGTGCACTCTCTCTCAAACGTCTTGTCCCATCATAAACTCCCTGACAATGTGCAGTCAGTCCATAATGAGTGTTTGCTAGACATCCAGATTACTCACTGTCCATTCAAACTGCCAACGCTTAAGTGGAGGACGTCATTGACATGGAGGTACAAAAAAGTATTGGTGCCTTAGAGGATAGGTACGCCCACATGTTGAAGAGCCACTCTCAGTTTCCAGAGAAACAGAACGTTAACTTTGAGTCTCTTTTAGATTTCTCCCAAATATACAATGTGTTTCTATTCAAGATAATTTCACAATTTCCCCGCTTCTGAGAGAACACCTCCCACGCAGCTGGTGGAGGAGGAGAGGTGGAAGGAAGAAAGGTAGGAAGGATGACTACAGTTGGTGGGTGGGGGGTTGCCCAATCACTGCCTGTCTCCTCTTACTATGCAGCTCTATTCACTCTCAACTCACTCACCAACACAGGGAGAGAAAGCAGACAGTTTATGGACTTTATGTTTCATCTGTGTGCGTTTCATTGGCTAGTTTCATTTGCCACCAAGATGTGTGTAATGTGTCATGTGGTCTCTGGTCTGCCGTATACAACACCACTACATTGTCACTCTGTATCACGGTACAGTAACTAGGCTAGACTTCTGGCTTGATAATGACTGACAGAACATGCCCACACCCACCTCTCGCCTACCTTCTTGACTGACAGCAGACCAAATGCCTTGATGTATTGATTAAAAACAAAAACAAGAATGAGTCAACATGAACAACTGACTCAACGCTTATTTACATGTTTTGCTATGAGACATATCAAAGTGGAAATGTAGATGCATTTCCCCAAAAAAACCTTCCCTTATAGTAAAATCTAATTTTTAAAAATGTACGGGAAACACTGAAATTCTTCAGTATATGAATAGCCTCTATGCAAGAGACAGTATTTCTAGTACTGTAGTTTCAGGCTAGTTTAGATTTGGAGAAGCACTGGACTCATGTTCATCCAGGGAGCGCGAGGGCTCCGGAAGTGAGGTGGTGGAAGATTAAAGACTAAAACATCTGGACCTCATTTGTACATTGGACAGAGAAAAACTCACAATGAAAATGCTGCTATCTGTTATCATGTAAGTCTAATTAGTGACTATGGATAAAGGTAGAGGGTTTATCTGAACATTATAAGTGAAAACCATTAGCCGAAAAACGGGACTGGTGTTCATATTCTGTAGTAGGACGTTTCGACAGTGGTTTTGAGTTGGGAAATATGTGTGTGACCGGCGCGTAATGTGTGCGCGCCTCCCCGATGTTCCATAGCCTGTGAAGCTGTGTTCCACCACACGGACACTGGGAATAGAGCAACAAAGGAGAAAGTTTGAGCCTAACGAAAAGTCTCAGGCATTGTCTTTGAAATATTTTGTATTGGGATTCATTCAGTCTTCGCAGTATTACATTTTTTTGAGGTAGAGTAGTTCCAGCTATGGATTTACCTATGACCAGACGAGCCACACTGTCCAGTCGTCACCCGAACGTTTGATTGTCATCATTACTCTCGATCCAGAAGAAGACAGCGCTCACAAATCAAGTGAACTTTTGAAAATGCATTTGATTTGGAGATAGGTAGCCACATGATACAACTTTGCCGAGAACAACCACAACTACATCGGCCTACTTTGGTTTTTCTGCACCCGCCGACTTCGCCCATGGGGTAAGTGGTTTCATGTGTATACCTACCAGCCAAATTGTACAATTGTGGCGAGTGTACACTCTAAACGTGCCGTCGTTGAAAAACAAAGAAACTATCAATCAATGAACAATGTGTAGCGAGTCTGCAACACACGAGGGCGGTTATGAACTTCGCCCACTTTGGGAAGATATAGCTTATTATTTTAAATTAACCTACCCAAAGACCAATTGCACGTATTTAGTGGCAACCACTGACGTCTAATCACACAGGATTGTTTGATTAACCTTAATGATATTAGAATTGGGCAGCATGAATGATTACCTGGATCCAGTCAAACGTGTTGAGAGGTTATCTAATATATACACAGTATATAACGTAAAAGGAAACCACACACAAATTCTAAGAGAAGCTTATGGGTGTCTTGGGTCATACCTCAGTGTTCCTCAAGGTTGTAAATTATATGGTTAATCAAACAACCAGAAAATGATCCGTCAATAAATGTATTGTTTTTATTCTCCGAGAATAACAGATGTTTTGGAACGTTGTGTTTAATGAGTAACATGATCCATTCATTTTGGAACGTTGTGTTTTAATGAGTAACATGATCCATTAAATATTAACAAGCCACCGTGCCCGCTGCTGGCGGATCCACTGCTGCTCTATCTGTATTGTAGTTTGTCGAGGGGGGTGGGGCTGTGGTCCCCTGGCTTTAGCTTCGCAGGGGGCTCCCATACGTCTTGTAGCTGTTCCAAGACCCGCTGTTCCCACCTCGGGTGTTGTCGAGGTCCGCTCATCCGTCACTGTAAAGGGCGCATTGTCCTGAAAGGATGTTTTAATAAAACAAAAGGCTCCATTATACCATCTCACCGGAGCACAGCTGCTTGGTGGGTATTCGCGGGATCGGGGTCCCCGACGCCTGGGGGATTAAACCTGATTTCCATTCTAACATGTTTTCAAGAGTTCCAAAATGAATAAAGGCTAATATAGATATATTTTTAGCAACACTGTTCAGTTTTATCTTAGAAGATAAAGAAACTGTTCATAATTCTATTGTAAAAGCCTTGACCTACTTGCTGCACACTTTCACAAACCATTACATTAGGCTAACCTATCTGTCATACTGTACATGTATTATATGCTGAGGTCTTAACTGACTACAAAATCAAATCAAAGTTTATTTGTCACATGCTTTGTGACCTACAGGTGTATTCTACGGGCACTTTCCAACAATGAAGAGAGAAACATAAAACAATCCTAACACAAGGAAATAATAGACAATGAGTAACGATAACTTGGCTATCTACACTGGGTACCAGTACAGAGTTGAGGTGCAGGGGTACGAGGTCATTGAGGTAGATATGTATTATAGGTAGGGGTAAAGTGACTAGGCAACAGGATAGATAATAAACAGTAGCAGCAGTGTATGTGATGAGTCAAAAGAGAGTGCAAAAAGGTTCAATGTAGATATTTGGTTAAATAGCAGAGAGAACAGTCTATGACTTGGGTGGCTGGAGTCTTTGACAGTTTTTAGGGCCTTCCTCTGACACTGCTTGACAGTACAGTTCAGCGTGTTGAATATTAAGATGTGTGGAACAGGATATGTCATAATTGTCTGGGTTGTATGGATTTAGGTGACTGCTGTGTTGTGTGTTTATGACCTTTCTGCACCTTGGCCAAGATGAATGAAATTGTGTTTGTTAGGAGCACAGTTTTGGGTCACACTGACAATGAAAAGCATAACGCACCCTGCACGTTTCTGCTCTTTGAAAGAATAGCATTATACAAAAACACCTTACACAGACACACCCACACAGAATGAGGGTGTCGGTACTCTATTCATGGGTAAGAGAAACACAGAGATAAGCTGATAAGGAGGTACTAGTGTTTTATTACCCTGATAAAAACACCCATCCATCATTCTCTCTCCTCAGCTCTCTCTCGCTCTCCTCAGCTCTCTCTCGCTCTCCTCAGCTCTCTCTCGCTCTCCTCAGCTCTCTCTCGCTCTCCTCAGCTCTCTCTCGCTCTCCTCAGCTCTCTCTCGCTCTCCTCAGCTCTCTCTCGCTCTCCTCAGCTCTCTCTCGCTCTCCTCAGCTCTCTCTCTCTCGCTTTCCTCAGCTCTCTCTCTCTCTCTCGCTCTCCTCAGCTCTCTCTCTCTCGCTCTCCTCAGCTCTCTCTCTCTCGCTCTCCTCAGCTCTCTCTCTCTCTCTCGCTCTCCTCAGCTCTCTCTCTCTCGCTCTCCTCAGCTCTCTCTCTCTCGCTCTCCTCAGCTCTCTCTCCTCAGCGCTCTCTCTCTCTCCTCAGCGCTCTCTCTCTCTCCTCAGCGCTCTCTCTCTCTCCTCAGCTCTCTCTCTCTCTCCTCAGCTCTCTCTCTTCAGTGTGCTGGTCATTAAGCCTCTCTAAAATGTTAAAAGCTCCTGATGACATTAGCTCATGCTTAACTAATGGCAACAGAGTGCTAAGCTAACTGAATGCTCAGATACACATGGGAGCCACTACAGACAAAAAGCACCAAATAAAGACAAGCAAACATTTCTCCATGATAACACCATTTGAGAGGGGTGGTGGGTAGGAGAGGGACATACATTGAGTGTACAAAACATTAAGAACACATACTCCTTCCAAGACTGACCAGGGGAATCCAGGTGAAAGCTGTGATCCCTTATTGATGTCACTTGTTAAATCCACTTCAATCAGTGTAGATGAAGGGGAGGAGACGGTTAAAGAAGGATTTTTCAGCCTTGAGACAGTTGAGACATGGATTGTGTATGTGTGCCATTCAGAGGGTGAATGGGCAAGACACAAGATTGAAGTGCCTTTGAACAGGTTATGGTAGTAGGTGCCAGGCACACTGGTTTGTGGCAAGAACTACAACACTGCTGGGTTTTTCACAGTCAACAGTTTCCTGTGTGTATCAAGAATGGTCCACCACCCAAAGGATATCCAGCCAACTTGACACAACTGTGGGAAGCATTAGAGTCAACATGGGCCAGCATCCCTGTGGAATGCTTTCGACACCTTGTAGAGTCCATGCCCCGGCAAATTGAGGCTGTTCTGAGGGTAGGTGGGGAGGTGTTCTTAATGTTTGGTGTACTCAGTGTATGTAGGTGGAGAAGAATAGCAGGTGTGAGATGGGGATGTTGTGGGAGTGCTGTGGGTTGTGTCGGGTGTGGATGGGACGCCTGTGCTACCGGGGGCTGGCCGACAGGCTGGAGATAGATATAACCTGATCCAGGCAACTGGCCGTCTGCTTTGCGACCATGTGACCTCACGGCTCATTACACTAGAACAAAACACGCCACGCCACCGCCACAACTGACCTCTGCCAACCCTCTTCACACATGTTCACTTCACACACTCTCATCTCTGGCCCAAGTGACAGAGCCCTGGAGTGCTGCTGTTAACAGCTCCAATACACCGGCAGTCAACCATCCACACAGTGTAACCAGGCAGACATGACAGCAGCATCCACACAGTGTAACCAGGCAGACATGACAGCAGCATCCACACAGTGTAACCAGGCAGACATGACAGCAGCACCACACAGTGTAACCAGGCAGACATGACAGCAGCAACCACACAGTGTAACCAGGCAGACATGACAGCAGCATCCACACAGTGTAACCAGGCAGACATGACAGCAGCATCCACACAGTGTAACCAGGCAGACATGACAGCAGCAACCACACAGTGTAACCAGGCAGACATGACAGCAGCATCCACACAGTGTAACCAGGCAGACATGACAGCAGCAACCACTTAGTGTAACCAGGTGGACATGACAGCAGCATCCTCACAGTGTAACTAGGTGGACATGGCAGCAGCATCAACACAGTGTAACCAGGCAGACATGACAGCAGCATCCACACAGTGTAACCAGGCAGACATGACAGCAGCAACCACACAGTGTAACCAGGCAGACATGACAGCAGCATCCACACAGTGTAACCAGGCGGTGTAACCAGGCGGACATGACAGCAGCAACCACACAGTGTAACCAGGCGGACATGACAGCAGCAACCACACAGTGTAACCAGGCGGACATGACAGCAGCAACCACACAGTGTAACCAGGCGGACATGACAGCAGCAACCACACAGTGTAACCAGGCAGACATGACAGCAGCAACCACACAGTGTAACCAGGCAGACATGACAGCAGCAACCACACAGTGTAACCAGGCAGACATGACAGCAGCATCCACACAGTGTAACCAGGCGGTGTAACCAGGCGGACATGACAGCAGCAACCACACAGTGTAACCAGGCGGACATGACAGCAGCAACCACACAGTGTAACCAGGCGGACATGACAGCAGCAACCACACAGTGTAACCAGGCGGACATGACAGCAGCAACCACAAAGTGTAACCAGGCGGACATGACAGCAGCAACCACACAGTGTAACCAGGAGGACATGACAGCAGCATCCACACAGTGTAACCAGGCGGACATGACAGCAGCATCCACACAGTGTAACCAGGCGGACATGACAGCAGCATCCACACAGTGTAACCAGGCAGACATGACAGCAGCATCCACACAGTGTAACCAGGCGGACATGACAGCAGCATCCACACAGTGTAACCAGGCAGACATGACAGCAGCAACCACACAGTGTAACCAGGCAGACATGACAGCAGCATCCACACAGTGTAACCAGGCGGTGTAACCAGGCGGACATGACAGCAGCAACCACACAGTGTAACCAGGCGGACATGACAGCAGCAACCACACAGTGTAACCAGGCGGACATGACAGCAGCATCCACACAGTGTAACCAGGCGGACATGACAGCAGAAACCACACAGTGTAACCAGGAGGACATGACAGCAGCATCCACACAGTGTAACCAGGCGGACATGACCGCAGCATCCACACAGTGTAACCAGGCGGACATGACAGCAGCAACCACACAGTGTAACCAGGCGGACATGACAGCAGCATCCACACAGTGTAGCCAGGCAGACATGACAGCAGCATCCACACAGTGTAGCCAGGCAGACATGACAGCAGCAACCACACAGTGTAACCAGAAGGACATGACAGCAGCATCCACACAGTGTAACCAGGCAGACATGACAGCAGCATCCACACAGTGTAACCAGGCAGACATGACAGCAGCATCCACACAGTGTAACCAGGCAGACATGACAGCAGCATCCACACAGTGTAACCAGGCAGACATGACAGCAGCATCCACACAGTGTAACCAGGCAGACATGACAGCAGCATCCACACAGTGTAACCAGGAGACATGACAGCAGCATCCACACAGTGTAACCAGGAGACATGACAGCAGCAACCACACAGTGTAACCAGGCAGACATGACAGCAGAAACCACACAGTGTAACCAGGAGGACATGACAGCAGCATCCACACAGTGTAACTAGGCGGACATGACAGCAGCATCCACACAGTGTAACCAGGCGGACATGACAGCAGCAACCACACAGTGTAACCAGGCGGACATGACAGCAGCATCCACACAGTGTAACCAGGCAGACATGACAGCAGCATCCACACAGTGTAACCAGGCAGACATGACAGCAGAAACCACACAGTGTAACCAGGAGGACATGACAGCAGCATCCACACAGTGTAACCAGGCAGACATGACAGCAGCATCCACACAGTGTAACTAGGCAGACATGACAGCAGCAACCACTTAGTGTAACCAGGTGGACATGACAGCAGCATCCTCACAGTGTAACTAGGTGGACATGGCAGCAGCATCAACACAGTGTAACCAGGCGGACATGACAGCAGCATCCATACAGTGTAACCAGGCAGACATGACAGCAGCATCCACACAGTGTAACCAGGCAGACATGACAGCAGCAACCACACAGTGTAACCAGGCAGACATGACAGCAGCATCCACACAGTGTAACCAGGCAGACTTACTGTTAAAGAGCCCGTGAGCCCCAGGGTCACCAAAGCCTACTGAACGGAGGCTGCGAGGAGAAGTAGCGCGTGGGAAATGCAAGTCAAATCAATGGACGAATAAATAAACCAATGTCGAAAGTAAACAGATGGGTAAATAAATGGATGATAATTCAGCAGTGGGAACTGGATGTGTGGGATTATTTCTTGGCCAGGTCGGAAGCCGGGTCACATGGGGGTTGAAGTCGGAGGGAGATGTGGGTGGGGTCGTCCCTAAAGGATGCTCATGTTTCAGCTCCAATCCTGGGAGAGCGAGGCCGCTAATACGAGCAGTGAGAAGGCTTTGTCCTTAGGGACGCCGAAGCCTCTCGTTGTCTACTACACACAACCACTTTACTTTAGTCAGCCATTTCTAAAGGGGTACGAACATCGGAAAGATCAGAGAAGGGAACAACGTTCTGGCTTGAACAGGCAGGGTTAAACGGAAACAGTCACGAGTCAATCCACTAAGAGCTGCAGTACTGACTAAAAATGTATCACAGTCAATGTGTGTAATGCCTTTACAGGGGTGGATCCCCAAATAAATGTAGAAAGTGATCAAAACAAATGTAGTTAGTGCAATACATTTTCTAGATAAAAGGGTGAGTAGCACATCGTTTTTAAATGTGTGCATGCTCTTCCCCCTCGGGAAAACATCAGCTGATTCAAAGGGGGTGTGGCGGGTATTAAAACACTTCTGCGCTACCTGCCGTGAGGATCAGTGGCTGCTGAGGGGAGGACGGCTGATAATAATGGCTGAAATGGAGCGAATGGAATGGCAACCAACACATGGAAACCATGTGTTTGATGTATTTGAGACCATTCCCCTCCAGCCATTACTATTGCATCCTCCCCAATTAAGGTGCCACCAACCTCCTGTGGTGTGGAAACTCTTGTGCATCCTCTGTCGAAGTTGGTAATCGAGGAGGGGAGCATCCTCGTTTGTCCGCCTACTAACGAATTGACACTTGACTACTTATTGGTTTTACCGGGTCATGGAGGAGAGAGGAAGGAGAAGTCAATGAGAGGACGGTCTTCTGCCCAAATGAGAATCTCCACTAGCCTGAAAAACACTTTTCCTGGGTGTGGCAGCTGTAGCAAAATAAGTGCCTTCTGTTCGCAGGCTGCAGAAGTACAAGCTGCAACAAACAGCTGACAACATGTAGCTTTCTGATACACAGCCAAGAACTGGGAGTGCCTCCGATCAGGAAATATATGGCCTGCTCTGCTTTTTTTCCCATTCCCAACATCTTACACAGACACATGCAACTATATCAAAACATAATCTGTCTAACACAGACGTGCCCTCAGGAATACTTTATAAATATTTAGTTGAGCAGACATTTGGAGGAGGGAAAGGTTTGGTGTATTTCAGTCCAGGATGATGTTTAAACTCCTTATCCAAATCCAACAGCTTTAAAAGGTCCTGTTACATCTCCCGTCTTCTCTAGTCGCTTAACCATAAACGTATCCATGGCTACACACCCTAATACCCTCACCAACATACCGGCATGCCTGACATATCATTAAAGGCATTTGGTTCAAATCATCCCTCACAGTTGTGGTAAAGGCATGTCTGTATCATACAGTATTGTTAACTTCCCTGTGGACCACCCATATACTTAGAGAAACTTTCTGCCAGTCTAAGTAATTATGCTAAGAAAGGTTATTGGATTGCAGTATTGGATCTTTCATCCATGGCACATGAAACAATAACAAACCACCTCAACATTTTCATTTTGGTTTTGTGGCTTTCGAAGAAGGCGACAACACTTTGAAAACTGTACAGTGTACAAGCACTATTCTACTGTGATTTACGGTAGGGAGGGAGCATGGTTAATCAATGTGGTCAGATTGTGGATTCCTGGTGTCTGGTCAATCCCAGCCAGTGGTCATGTTTCACTGATGTTGGAGCAGGTACACATGGAGATGTGTGGTTTGGAACCCCCCTCCCTCGTCATCCCTCCATTCTGGCAGCCATTGTTATTCTGAGCTGGCTTTGTTTGTCCAGCTGGAAGAAAAGCTGTGCTTCTTCAACCCCCCACAGGGAGAAGGAAGGAGACAAGGAGTTGGAGTCAGGCCTCTCAGATTTAAAGTTCTTAGAGCAGTGTTGGACCCGCTTACTGAGACTTAGAACTCTGAAAGAAGGTCTGTTCCATTAACAACATATTGGAGATACATCTCTGTGTGATTATGAATAAAGATGGATGTGGCAGACTGACAGACTCTGTATTGGCTGGCCTACTTCCTCTCATTAACTGACTGACATACTGAAATGGGATTTTAAGTGAACTGCACAAATTAAAACACACACCACGAGTAACTGAACTGGAGTGAGGTCATGCAACAGTTCAGAATGCTTTATAGGAGTTGGCGGATCTATTGGAAATGGACGATGTTTGTCTCAACCAAACGTGACAACAGGTCAAATGTTGTAACTCTTGTGAGATCATCTCTCTGCTCCCGGTCAAAGTCAAGTAGCCGTTTTCTCACTGCCCTCAAAACCATACCCCCACAGCATGACAGAGTACTGTCAGACCTGCTCATAATATTATACCATACATACACATGTATACACATACAACTGTTCCATCAAGGGACTTTTAGAGAGGTTGCAAGGCAGTGAAATACACTGCTCAAAAAAATTAAGGGAACACTTAAACAACACAATGTAACTCCAAGTCAATCACACTTCTGTGAAATCAAACTGTCCACTTAGGAAGCAACACTGATTGACAATACATTTCACATGCTGTTGTGCAAATGGAATAGACAAAAGGTGGAAATTATAGGCAATTAGCAAGACACCCCCAATAAAGGATTGGTTCTGCAGGTGGTGACCACAGACCACTTCTCAGTTCCTATGCTTCCTGGCTGATGTTTTGGTCACTTTTGAATGCGGGCGGTGCTTTCACTCTAGTGGTAGCATGAGACAGAGTCTACAACCCACACAAGTGGCTCAGGTAGTGCAGCTCATCCAGGATGGCACATCAATGCGAGCTGTGGCAAGAAGGTTTGCTGTGTCTGTCAGCGTAGTGTCCAGAGCATGGAGGCGCTACCAGGAGACAGGCCAGTACATTAGGAGACGTGGAGGAGGCCGTAGGAGGGCAACAACCCAGCAGCAGGACCGCTACCTCCGCCTTTGTGCAAGGAGGAGCACTGCCAGAGCCCTGAAAAATGACCTCCAGCAGGCCACAAATGTGCATTGACTTGGAGTTACATCGTGTTGTTTAAGTGTTCCCTTTATTTTTTTGAGCAGTGTAGTTGTAGCATGGCCCAAAATCCCAAATATTTTCAGCTGTTATTGTGACTGCTGTATACATACCACCTCAGGCCAATCAAAATAATAAACTGGCGCTTAACAAACTGTACAATGCTATAAACAAGCAGGAAACCCTACACCCAGCGGCCGCCTTTCTGGTGATTTTAATTCGACATCACTAAGACACGCGATGTCCCACTTCCATCAACACGTCTCCAACGCCGCTAGGGGAGAAAGTCCTAGACCACTGCTATTCTACCCATAAGAAAGCATACAATGTCCTCCCTCGTCTGCCATTCGTCAAATCAGATCATGACTCCGTACTCTTGCTTCCTGTTGACAAGCGGAAGCTGAAACAGGAAGTACCTGCGATTTGCTCTGTTGAGAAATGGTCACCAGAATCAGAGGGTATGCTTCAGGACTGCTTTGCTAGCGCTGGTTGGAATGTGTTCTGAGACTCCACCGATTAACGTCGATGTGATTCCCACCTCTGTCAATGGCTTCATTAGAAAATGCATCGGCAACGTTGTACCCACGGTCAGGGTTTGCTGCTTCCTCAATTAAAAGCTCTGGATTAACACTGAGGTTGGCGCTAAACTAAAGAGCAGGGCTACCACACACAGCGCTATCGCAGACAACCCTGATGCTACGGCCAAAGACCGGAATAATTACAAGAAGGCCCGCTATGACTTCCGCAGTGTCAAACGAGCAAAAGGACAACATAGGAATAAGGTGGAATCATATTACACAGGCTCCAACACCCGCCCCATGAGCAGAGGCTACAGTCTATTACGGGTTACAAAGGAAGACCCAACAGTGATCTGCTCAACGATGCCTCTTTACCAGATGAACTCAATGCATGTTATGTACGCTTTGACAACAGCAACATCGAGCCGGGTGTGAGGGCTGGGGACTGGGTGATCTCACTCTCTCTGAGGCCAACGTGAGAAAGGCTTTTAAATCAGGTCAACACCTTCAAGTCCGCGGGCCCTGACGGTATTCCAGGGTTCATTCTCAGAGCATGCGCAGAAGAGCTGACAGGCATATTCACAGTAATTTTCAATCTCTCTTTGTCCCAGTCTGTAATTCCCCACATGTCTTAAGATGACCACAATCATCCCTGTTCCTAAGTACTCTAAGGCTTCATGCCACAATGATTACCGTACTGTAGCACTCACTTCTGTAATCATTTGAGAGGCTGGTTATGGCACACACTAACTCCACCATCCCAGCAACTCTAGACCCAATCCAATTGGCATCCTGCCCCAACAGATCCATATATGACTCATTCTCAATTGCTCTCCACACTGCCCTCACCCACCTAGATAAGAGGAATACCTATGTGAGAATGCGGTTCATTGGCTACAGCTCAGCGTTCAACACTATTATCCTCTACAAACTCGTCACCAAGCTTAGGACTCTGGGTCTGAACACCTCTCTCTGCAACTGGATCTTGGACTTTCTGATGGGCAGACCCCAGGTGGGGAGGGTAGGCAACATCACCTCCATT
Source organism: Salvelinus fontinalis (assembly GCF_029448725.1). NCBI lineage: Eukaryota > Metazoa > Chordata > Actinopteri > Salmoniformes > Salmonidae > Salvelinus > Salvelinus fontinalis. The sequence goes on from NC_074698.1 coordinate 12,222,797, forward strand.
ACGCTGACCCTTCACGCAGGGGCCCCACAGGGGTGTATGCTTAGTCCCCTCCTGTATTCCCGGTTCAGCCACGACTATGCGGTCACGCATGACTCCAACACCATTATCAGTTTGCTGATGACACGATGGTGGTAGGTCTGATGACTGCCGACGATGAGTCGGCATACAGGGAGGAGGTCAGTGACTTGACAGTGTGGTGCTTGAGCAACAACCTCTCCCTCAATGTCAGCAAGACCAAGGAGCTCGTCGTGGACTACAGGAAACGGGGGGCAGGGTCGACCACGCCCCCATCCATATCGACAGGCCGGCAGTGGAGCAGGTAGACAGCTTTAAGTTCCTCATTGTCCAAATCACTAAAGACTTAAAATGGTCCAAACGCACAGTCGTGAAGAAGGCGCAACATCGCCTCTGCCACCTCAAGAGGTTGAAAAAGTTTGGCATGGGCCCTCATCCTCAAAATGTTCTACAGGTGTACCATTGAGATCATATTGAATGGCTGCATCACCGCTTGGTATAGCAATAGTACCATCCTCGATCGCATGGCGCTACAGAGGGTTGTGCGGACAGCCTAGTACATTACTGGGTCCGAGCTCCCTGCCATCCAGGACCTCTATTAGGAAGTGTGAAAAGAAGGCCTGGAAAATCATCAAAGATCCCAACCACCGAAGCCATAGACAATTGATGAGGGAATTTATATGCTTCAAGGTAATGATTAAAGAATTCCACCCTGAAACGAAACTATTAGTGATTATTAGTTTATGTAGCATGTATAATGAATAATTAAAGTATAAAACGTAAGTCCAGTAAGGTTTGGTAGAGACATGTGAGGGAGAGAAATGTGTTAGTGTGTGTGTGACTAAGGAGATACCGAGAACAATTGAACTATGCATGACTTGAACTGGCTAGAACTCTGAGAAACTTACGATAGGACAGGGATTCCTTTCAAGGTTCCTCTAATCTCGGGGGAATGGAACTGTCGGCTTGGTAGTGATAAACAATGGATACAACTCACCTACTGTTCGTGTGTATGCATGTGCATAGGATATCTACTGTTTGTGTGGAGGTATGTGCGTAAGTAGGGAGTGAGTTATAAAATGGATGTCTTTGTATTATGGACTTCAGAGTGCTCTCGTGAATAAACTGTACGAACCTTTTGTATAAGCTGAGTTTTTGCCTAATTATTATTAAACCCAGGGTCTTACAAACCTTGGGGATTGGTCAAAGTTTATTGATTGTTAGTTATCATTGGGATTGAAAATCTGATGACAACAATTTTCTCAGCTGCCGCACGGCAAGAGGTACCGGAGTATCAAGTCTGACACCAACAGGCTCTTGAACAGCTTCTATGCCCAAGCAATACGACTGATAAATAGCTAACAAAATAGCTACACGGACCGAGTTTAACTTGTATCTTTATTGACCTTTTATTTCAGTATTTGCACTGTCTATGCACACTCACAGCCCTACACACCCACTGTCACTCCAACACACACACACAAACACTCTATCATTCGCTCACTCATACATAATATGCACATACATTTATACTGACTCTACACACCCGCACACCCACTCACATGCAAGCTGCTGCTACTCTGTTTTATCTTATATCCTGTTGCCTAGTTCCCTTACCCCTATACATATCTACCTCCATCACTCCAGTATCCCTGTCACCTTACCCCTATACATATCTACCTCCATCACTCTAGTATCCCTGTCACCTTACCCCTATACATATCTACCTCCATCACTCTAGTATCCCTGTCCCCTTACCCCTATACATATCTACCTCCATCACTCTAGTATCCCTGTCCCCTTACCCCTATACATATCTACCTCCATCACTCTAGTATCCCTGTCCCCTTACCCCTATACATATCTACCTCCATCCCTCCAGTATCCCTGTCCCCTAATCCCTATACATATCTACCTCCATCACTCCAGTATCCCTGTCCCCCTTACCCCATTTCACTGTACTTGTGCAGGTGCCTTGAAACATAACCTCTTGGGTTGTTTCCATACAGCTCACTCTGCCTCTGTATGTGGTCTGCTTCTACCATCTACTATAACTGTATGTTACAGGAGTACTTCAGTTCGTGTCCAGTCTCAGGGGGGATTGGCGCTCTTCTATGTCAGTGCTCGGGAGGTCTCTGGATGTCAAAATATCCTTGTTGTTTTTCAGGAGACACATTGCCTAGCTCTTGTTAGTATTTTTAAGGAAATGTCATCCTGTCCTGAAACTTTGTTGACTGTTTGTGGAGAGTGTTCTAGCACTAGGCAACCATGTATTTTTCTGACGTCAAAGCTCTGAATACAGGTCTGTATTAATAAAATATGGAAGACCTCAATGCAGCATCTAAATAGAGACTGAAAGCAGTCAGAACTGCGTTGTCCCCCTCTGTTCACCCCTATAGATGATATCATATTTTTTTAATACATTTCTCATCTCTCTCATTGGCACCATCCCCCTCGCCTCTATTGTGGCCTCCCAGCTCTCTGTCCCGTGACAGTCTGCTGTTATTGATGCATAGAAAGACCACAGGAACATCAGAGGAACAAGCATGCAGTTTGTAGTGTCACAGTCACTGCTTGCACCCTCACCACCAATTTGTGTACACACACAAACACAACTAATATTGCACACCCATACAGAGATGCCTCAAAGCATTTGGAATCCGCTTCTATAGTGCTTACATTCATTAACATGCATACACACACATGCATGCTGATGCTGTGCGCGATCACAAACCCTCATTACACACAGTTATCCTAGCCAGGCAATCGAATAGAACCGGAGTAGGGTTGGAGTCCAAGTTCTAGCATCAGGTCAGAATAGGAGCAGGGAGCAGGGACAAAGGAAAGGTGAATGTGCATTCAAAGCCTATTCCTTTAGGAATATCTCACTGTGTTAAACAACACAGAGATGTGTGAGAATAGCAGCACTGTTGAAACGTGAAACTAGCACACCTCATCCTCCCTTGAGCTCAGCTGTTAGTTCCATATCTGACCCATAATGGAACACATTGTTCCAAACTAAAGTGTTCTGATCCAGACCAACCGGTTATGTTCAGGTCCAACAGCAGAACAGAGCTCCTTGTCCCCCCCCACTGCTCTGAGCGGGCCAGGATACTGGTTCAAGACTGACTTGTCCTGCTGAAACTCTACTGTGCCTTGCGCTCACATTCATTTCAGTTCCAGAGCTGGATGGAGACAAGCAGACCTCCCGGCTGAGTGTAAATATTCCGAGCCTTACCTCTGTGGTTTACCAGTAATGTGACTAGTGTGTACGTGTCTTAGTGTCGTGACAACATTAGCATGCTGTTAGCTTTTACCACCACGCTTCCTTTGTGATACTAACCACGTTTCCATCCACAGTTTTAATCCAAGTAAGGTCATACTGTATAAATAAATCACGACAGCTATGATGGAAACCAAGTGTAGGTACAATTGTTTTTAAATGCAGACAGATCATTTGTTCCTTTGACATGGTGGGATCTTTTTGTGTCTGTAAAATGTATTCATGCGTGAAATGGAGGTGGAAACACCTTTTATGCACAGATATTGATATAATAACCATCATATCAAAGTAAACTCTGAGTCACGCAATGATTTGTTGTGTGGTCCTCCCATTACGACTCAGGAAACCATGCACTTTATTAGGCTACAGATGAAATAAGTTACGGTGAACTTCACAGGGTGGTGAAAGGGCACGGTGATCTTGATGCTCCTTTCCAATAAATGTTGAGGGTCTTATTCTGGTGACATGATGATCGATGCTTGACTGCCGTTTGACAAATACAAAATATTCTCGCTCTTATCCATAATCTCATCATGTAGGCTACCCTACCCTCACTGTATCTGTGAGCTGTTGGCTAGAGTGCACGGACCAAGACTAGAATAGGAACATTTGCTATTTAACAAAACATTTTGTGACAAAACTATCGGTAGAGTTGAAAAATGTAATGGAAACCCTTTTAACTTTTTAGATTTTTATTTGGTACAAGCAAAAAACAATGTCATTGCACTGATTTTTATCCGCAACAAGTCCGTTTGGTTGAAACACGCTAACTGGTGGGAAAATTCACATTTTCTTTATGCTGATGTTAGACTATTCGCATGAAAATCTGTCGCCAATTGGATGGAAACCTAGTTACTGTGATCTCTTGAGCAACATATAACAGCTCAGGTTGTTGCGAACTTTTCATGTGAAATGAGTGTTGATAAGATGTGGGGTTAAGATGGCTCAGGGTGTCCAATTGAAAAAGTTTCTGCATGGTGCTGCTGATAAGACTCATGAACAGGCTCAAAACAGAGAGTGGTTCCTTTAGATAGAATATGGAGTAATGAGGCCTTAATATGGAACTATAAGAACATGTCTGCTCCAGATGTGTTCTAAATCAATCCTTCCTGATGGGGTTTTAATCACCTCTTTGTGCCCTTGTGCTTTGATCTCTGTGGTAAGTGTAAAGTATACCAGAGGAGGAGGGGGAACACGGAGAGAGGGAAATGTGGTCCCTTTAAATCAGGACGCCGGATGAAAGAGAAATATGCAGAATAGTGCAACGTAAGAATATGAATAATTTTGGCAGTGTGCCCCGTGGGACAGGGGTTGACAGGCATGGTCTGAGGGGGAATGTATTACAGTAATTGCCTCAAAGGCGCCACCCCCTCTGATGCCTTGCCCCTCCCGTTGGGCAGATTGGGGGGGCTGTCGATCATGTGGGTTACCAATCGCTGCCGGGGGGCTCCGCTGCACGATGCCCCTCTTCACTTGTCCCTTTGTTCCGAGAGAGAGCGCAAACGAATGCCTGGCATGAAGCACACACCCAGTGAAAGTGAACATTGCTTCTTGACCGAACTGTGCAGACAGAAATTAGACCCCCAAAAGAGGCTGTGCTCAAACTGTCATCTGCTGATGAGGGGAAGGTTAATCCCTAATTACAAGATTACCCGTCATTCAGTGTTTAAATATATATATATTTTTTTAAATTACACTTCCTAAATAATCTGCCAGCTTCAGCAAGATTTTAACAAGCCTCACAGAATGATGAAATCCCCAGACCATACGACAAAGGGGGAGAGGAAGACACATTCTGTCTTTGAAGCTAAAAAAAAACACGTGTGCCTTTCCGGGAAAGTAGTCAGCATCTTTGCAAATGTAGAGTTCTGTAACATAGAAACAGAAGTGGATGTCTAGTCACAGTAACAGAATGTATTTCTGCATCAGTATAAGTTATGCCTATCTGACTCTGTACTACTATAGCTACGCAGTGATAACGCATTCATGTAAATATTGATTCAATGATCATTACTGGACTAATATTTCACTATAACTAATCTAAACAATACGTCCCAGTGAAGAGCCAGAGGAATGTGAATGTGTATGTCTGGGTCATGGTTTGGCAAGTTTACACAAAGCAAGCAACAAAGACATTTTTCCAGCATGTTTTTTTTCATCTTTCTCCGAATGTGCATTAAGGTCCCCTGTGGAATTCCTCTTAAAGCTTAAAACTGAGCTATTGCAGGCTTCCATCTCATATCTCTGGTCCGTCCGGCCTCTCTACAATACAAGTCACAGAGCGACACAGAAACAACCTCTCTTCCTCTCACCCCCTCTTTCTCCCCTCTCTGTTTTTTCTTAATTTAGCTGCCTGCTGGTCATATGAACAGTGCAAGTCTCTCAACGACAGAGCCTCTTCTCTCTTGAGCCTGAGTTTCACTCACCCACAATCAGTCAGCTCACGTTGTAGCCAGCTCCACAAAGCCCAGTGCTACAGAACTGTATGTCAAAGGTCAAATCACAGACAGACCAAGTGATTCACTCTCAAAGTCCAGAGACTGCTTGTGGAGATTTCACCAGAGCCATTTCCTTTGTTTAGGAAATTGAGCTCTAAACAGTTGTGAATATCCGTGTCAAAGTGGTATGCATATAGATAAGATTATGCTGGTGTGTCTGTGCGAGTGATAGTATTGTTCTTTTGGCATTTTGTAGGTGTCTGTGTGTATCTCTCTGTCTGGTCCGCTGGCACATGTGTGTCGTTTCAGTGTTGCTATTTGTGTTTTTTTTTGTCTTGGTCTGGGTTTCAGCCCTGGCTGAGTGGTTGTGGGTGTTATCAGCCTGCCTGTCAACACTGAGCCATCTAGAGGAGATAACACCAGACAGGAAGAAGGCCAGGGGAGGATCACTGCAATCTCTCTCTCACTCACTCACAGATCATCACTGATACCACCAACCGACTGCATAACTGTTGCCCTGAAGACTTACCCTGGGTTAATGTAGCAGTTAGTGTTATTTCATTTACGCCTCACAATTGGGTTGTTAATGTTGTATGTATTTTCCGTATGGAACCCCCCCCCCCCCCCCCCGAGATAAAACCCTGTCTGTTTGTGACTGCAGATGGAACTCAAAGACCTATCTGTCTATACAGTGACCGCGGTTCGGGTTTACGATGAGTCCTGCTCCTGTCTCTTCTGCTCTGTGACCACTCACCAAGCTGAGTTTTTAAAGTCACTTTATTAGGTCCATCTGTACATGCTCTACAGAGGATCATACTATCAACAAACTATCTGTTGATAAGCGACTGCTTGCTAAGGTTAGGTTTAGAATAAGGGCTAGGGTTAGCTAGGATAAGGGTTATTTATGTTTAAAGTTAGGGTTAGTAGATAATAAGTTGAAATGTTGCTGATTGTCTGTAGAGCATCTACAGAGACTATCCAAATAGGGTTTTCTGCCCCTGGTCCTGCTGGTTCTGTGAACTTGAATGCTCTGCTTCTGCCTTGGGCTGGGAACTGACTGAGGGTGATCAATGCTGCAGTGATGGCTGTGAAATCACTTCATGTCATGGATGGAGCCCTGGGGCTCAGGGATGTGGAGAGAGAGAGCAGAGACACACTGCTGCCACCTGCTATCACCAGCAAATTCAGTCCCACTACAGCCTGACTGTGAAGCTAAGCTCAGTGTGTGCTAACTGGCTGGCTGGGGCTGTTTAGTCAGTGTGCTGTGGAGGGCTTGTCCTTCCCTGGCCGTTTCCACTATGTAATGACTTGTAGCTATAGAAGAGAGTGTAGCTGGTGTCTGTGTGTGAAGCTGGATGAGCTGTGACTGAGGTACAGTAGAGACCAGGGGGGTGTCTGATTCTGATTTAGAAAAAGCTGTCTGCGAAAGGGTGGTATGTGTGTTAGTGTTACTGATCGTCTGTAGAGCATCTACAGATTTGTAGGCAAATAGTTTGTATGCATATGAATGGCAATTATTTTGGAATGAGATGTTCGACGAGCACATACTTTTGGTCATGTAGTGTACATGATCTAAGTCTGTTAGTTGGTATTCAGCAGTCATAAAATGTGCCTTATTTACTTTAAAGAACAACTAAAATATGTTCCTTTGTCAGCTCTATAGAGATGAGATAATGACTTACAATGAAATAATGTAGTCATCAAATAGGCCTAAAACAAATTGTAATATACACAACTGAAATATTGTAATAAATTAATGTGAATAAATTATGGTTAATGGGCAGTCACTACCATCAATGGACATGTGTTAGTTTTATTCTTTGTTACAGCATTCAACCCACATAATGCTTAGTGCATTTGTTTTTTGTTTTTTTTGACAGATTTTTAAAAAATGATCTAACTGAAAATAAACCGACCTCAGCGTAGCTCTCTCTTATCCAATCGCACGTTTGTCTGTCTGACAGGAAGAGGTTTTGAGTGAGTTGTGTTTTTAGTCTCTGCGGCTGTAGACTTTGTTTTATAGATCCATACCATAGTGTGTTTATGTGTGCATCGATTATAGGTCTATAATGGGGTCAACAGAAACCACGTCATGGCAATACTTGATGTAGATACTCTATGTAGGATGTACAGTAGCTTCCAAATGTTGTTAGGTTACAGCTAAAATTGACTTTAAAAAAAAGTTTTTCCCTCAGTCTACATACAATACCCCAATGTCAAAGCAAAAACAGTTTTTTTTTACATTTTTGTTTATTGATTAAATATAAAAAACAGAAATCACATACAGTGGGGTAAAAATGTATTCAGTCAGCCACCAATTGTGCAAGTTCTCCCACTTAAAAAGATGAGAGAGGCCTGTAATTTTCATCATAGGTACACTTCAACTATGACAGACAAAATGAGAAAGAAAAATCCAGAAAATCATATTGTAGGATTTTTTATGAATTTATTTGCCAGTTATGGTGGAAAATAAGTATTTGGTCAATAACAAAAGTTTATCTCAATACTTTGTTATATACCCTTTGTTGGCAATGACAGAGGTCAAACGTTTTCTGTAAGTCTTCACAAGGTTTTCACAGACTGTTGCTAGTATTTTGGCCCATTCCTCCATGCAGATCTCCTCTAGAGCAGTGATGTTTTGGGGATGTTGCTGGGCAACACGGACTTTCAACTCCCTCCAAAGATTTTCTATGGGGTTGAGATCTGGAGACTGGCTAGGCCACTCCAGGACCTTGAAATGCTTCTTACGAAGCCACTCCTTCGTTGCCCGGGCGGTGTGTTTGGGATCATTGTCATGCTGAAAGACCCTTGTCATCTTCAATGCCCTTGCTGATGGAAGGAGGTTTTCACTCAAAATCTCACGATTTTTAATTTTTTATTTTTTTATTTCACCTTAATTTAACCAGGTAGGCTAGTTGAGAACAAGTTCTCATTTGCAACTGCGACCTGGCCAAGATAAAGCATAGCAGTGTGAACAGACAACAACACAGAGTTACACATGGAGTAAACAATAAACAAGTCAATAACATGGTAGAAAAAAGAGAATCTATATACAATGTGTGCAAAAGGCATGAGGTAGGCAATAAATCGAATAATTACAATTTAGCAGATTAACACTGGAGTGATAAATCATCAGATGATCATGTGCAAGAAGAGATACTGGTGTCCAAAAGAGCAGAAAAGTAAATAAATAAAAGCAGTATGGGGGTGAGGTAGGTAAATTGGGTGGGTAGTTTACAGATGGACTATGTACAGCTGCAGCGATCGGTTAGCTGCTCGGATAGCAGATTTTTAAAGTTGTTGAGGGAGATAAAAGTCTCCAACTTCAGAGATTTTTGCAATTCGTTCCAGTCGCAGGCAGCAGAGAACTGGAAGGAAAGGCGTCCAAATGAGGTTTTGGCTTTAGGGATGATCAGTGAGATACACCTGCTGGAGCGCGTGCTACGGGTGGGTGTAGCCATCGTGACCAGTGAACTGAGATAAGGCGGCACTTTACCTAGCATAGCCTTGTAGATGACCTGGAGCCAGTGGGTCTGACGACGAACATGTAGCGAGGGCCAGCCGACTAGGGCATACAGGTCGCAGTGGTGGGTCGTATAAGGTGCTTTAGTAACAAAACGGATGGCACTGTGATAAACTGCATCCAGTTTGCTGAGTAGAGTATTGGAAGCTATTTTGTAGATGACATCGCCGAAGTCGAGGATCGGTAGGATAGTCAGTTTTACTAGGGTAAGTTTGGCGGCGTGAGTGAAGGAGGCTTTGTTGCGGAATAGAAAGCCGACTCTAGATTTGATTTTGGATTGGAGATGTTTGATATGAGTCTGGAAGGAGAGTTTGCAGTCTAGCCAGACACCTAGGTACTTATAGATGTCCACATATTCTAGGTCGGAACCGTCCAGGGTGGTGATGCTAGTCGGGCGTGCGGGTGCAGGCAGCGAACGGTTGAAAAGCATGCATTTGGTTTTACTAGCGTTTAAGAGCAGTTGGAGGCCACGGAAGGAGTGTTGTATGGCATTGAAGCTCGTTTGGAGGTTAGATAGCACAGTGTCCAGGGAAGGGCCGGAAGTATACAGAATGGTGTCGTCTGCGTAGAGGTGGATCAGGGAATCGCCCGCAGCAAGAGCAACATCATTGATGTATACAGAGAAAAGAGTCGGCCCGAGAATTGAACCCTGTGGTACCCCCATAGAGACTGCCAGAGGACCGGACAACATGCCCTCCGATTTGACACACTGAACTCTGTCTGCAAAGTAGTTGGTGAACCAGGCGAGGCAATCATTAGAGAAACCAAGGCTACTGAGTCTGCCGATAAGAATATGGTGATTGACAGAGTCGAAAGCCTTGGCCAGGTTGATGAAGACGGCTGCACAGTAATGTCTTTTATCGATGGCGGTTATGATATCGTTTAATACCTTGAGATAAAACACAAATAAACAGAATGGAGTACCGTGAATTAATGGACAGTCAAGCAGGCATCAGCTATGTAGCCAAGTGATCATAGTGTCCAGGGGGCAGCCGTAGATGGAGCAGTGAGGCCTCCACTAAGCTAGCACGCGTTTAAAGTTAGTAGCCCGGGGGGTGGTCTGCTCAGACGGAGGGGGTCTGCTCAGACGGAGGCCGGTTGAGGGCACCGGTTGAGGGCACGTCTGCAGACCAGACGTGGTCGTGTCGACAGAGAATCCAAGCCGGATGGCGATGGCGAAAGAGAGGTTGTGAATTGTAGAATTGTGTTTGCTAACTGGTGCTAGCTTCCTGGCTGCGCTAGCTGCAAGATAAGCTAGCAGTTAGCAGACCGGGGCAGGCAAGTTAGCCTTTGGGGACGTCGATAGACCAGTCGTGGAATTAGTAGGGTTCCAGGTAGCTCTAGGTAGCTAGCAGGCCTAGTAGGTTAGCAGAATGGGCCTTCAGCGGGCGTCATGCCTGAGGGGCCTGTTGGAGTCGGGCAGATTATGTCGGTACGATACATGGCCCCATTCATTCTTTCCTTTACACGGATCAGTCGTCCTGGTCCCTTTGCAGAAAAACAGCCCCAAAGCATGATGTTTCCACCCCCATGCTTCACAGTAGGTATGGTGTTCTTTGGATGCAACTCAGCATTCTTTGTCCTTCAAACACGACGAGTTGAGTTTTTACCAAAATGTTATATTTTGGTTTCATCTGACCATATGACATTCTCCCAATCTTCTTCTGGATCATCCAAATGCTCTCTAGCAAACTTCAGACGGGCCTGGACATGTACTGGCTTAAGCAGGGGGACACGTCTCGCACTGCAGGATTTGAGTCCCTGGCGGCGTAGTGTGTTACTGATGGTAGGCTTTGTTACTTTGGTCCCAGCTCTCTGCAGGTCATTCACTAGGTCCCCCCGTGTGGTTCTTGGATTTTTGCTCACCGTTCTTGTGATCATTTTGACCCCACGGGGTGAGATCTTGCGTGGAGCCCCAGATCGAGGGAGATTATCAGTGGTCTTGTATGTCTTCCATTTCCTAATAATTGCTCCCACAGTTGATTTCTTCAAACCAAGCTGCTTACCTATTGCAGATTCAGTCTTCCCAGCCTGGTGCAGGTCTACAATTTTGTTTCTGGTGTCCTTTGACAGCTCTTTGGTCTTGGCCATAGTGGAGTTTGGAGTGTGACTGTTTGTGGAGTGTGACTGTTTGAGGTTGTGGACAGGTGTCTTTTATACTGATAACAAGTTCAAACAGGTGCCATTAATACAGGTAACGAGTGGAGGACAGAGGAGCCTCTTAAAGAAGAAGTTACAGGTCTGTGAGAGCCAGAAATCTTGCTTGTTTGTAGGTGACCAAATACTTATTTTCCACCATAATTTGCAAATAAATTCATTAAAAATCCTACAATGTGATTTTCTGGATTTTTTTTCTCATTTTGTCTGTCATAGTTGAAGTGTACCTATGATGAAAATTACAGGCCTCTCATCTTTTTAAGTGGGAGAACTTGCACAATTGGTGGCTGACTAAATACTTTTTTGCCCCTCTAAGTATTCAGACCCTTTACTCAGTACTTAGTTGAAGCACCTTTTTCAGCGATTACAGCCTTGAGTCTTCTTGGGTATGATGCTTGGCACACCAGTATTTGGGGAGTTTCTCCCATTCTTCTCTGCAGATCCTTTCAAGCTCTGTCAGGTTGGAAGGGGAGTGTCCCTGCACAGCTATTTTCAGGTCTCTCCAGAAATGTTCGATCAGGTTCAAGTCCGGGCTCTGGCTGGTTCACTCAAGGACGTTCAGAGACTTGTCCCGAATCCACTCCTGCGTTGTCTTGGCTGTGTGCTTAGTGTGCTTTTGTTGTAAGGTGAACCGTCGCCCCAGTCTGAGGTCCTGAGCGCGCTGGAGCAGGTTTTCATGAAGGATCTCTGCACTTTGCTTCGTTCATCTTCGCCTCGATCCTGATTAGTCTCACAGTCCCTGCTGTTGAAAAACATCCCCACAGCATGATGCAACCACCATGCTTCACCGTAGGGATGGTGCCAGGTTTCCACCAAATGTAACGCTTGGCATTCAGGCCAAAGAGTTTGATCTTGGTTTCATCAGACCAGAGAATCTTGTTTCTCATGGTCTGAGAGTCTTTAGGTGCCTTTTGGCAAACTCCAAGCGGGCTGTCATGTGAGGAGTGGCTTCCATCTGGTTGCCCTACCATAAAGGCCTGATTTGGTGGAGTGCTGCAGAGATGGGAGAACCTTCCAGAAGGACAACCATCTCCACAGACGAAGTCTAGAGCTTTCAAAGTCACCATCGGGTTCTTGATCGCCTTCCTGACCAAGGCCCTTCTCCCCCGATTGCTCAGAAAGGTTCCAAACTTCTTCCTTTTAAGAATGATGGCGGCCACTGTGTTCTTGGGAACCTTCAATGCTGCATACATTTTTTGGTACCCTTCCCCAGACCTGTGCCTCGACACAATCCTGTCTCGTAGCTCTACGGACAATTCCTTCGACCTCGTGGCTTGGTTTCTTCTCTGACATGCCTTTCCAAATCATGTCCAATCAATTGAATTTACCACAGGTGGACTCCAAGTTGTAGAAACATCTCAAGGATGATTAATGGAAACAGGAAACACCTGAACTCAATTTCTAGTCTCATAGCAAAGGGTCTGAATACTTACGTAAATCAGATATTTCTGTTTTTGCTGAGGAATTGTTTTTATTTAGTCCATTTTAGAATAAGGCTGTAACGTGACAAAATGTGGAAAAGGTCAAGGAGTCTGAATACTTTCCAAAGGCACTGTATGTTGTACGTCTGTTATCATGTATGTTGCAAGCACCATTGCTTCTTGACTTTATACACTGCATTGTGTCTCACGGTTCTGCTGAGATATAAATCTCTTCCTTCCTGCACTGACATCTTTAATGCTCCATCTCACTGCATTTGTGTTTGATACCGCAGAGACACTATTGGCACTTGGCGTCAAGGGTGAGAACCTGTGGTCAGGGACCGGGGTGGGGGAGGAGGAGTTAAGGGGAGGGAGTGCAGAATGGAACAATCCTCCTGACAGCTAGCAGAGCTCTCAACGAGTATGCTCAAAAATGGAACCCGACAAGGCATCCAATCACAGCAGAGAGAGGTCCTACCCAGCGTGGGACTATAATGGATAATGATAACCCATAACACTCTGGCTGCTCTAAAAGCCTGAGAGAGATTAGCTAGGAGGAGGAGAGAGATCACTCTACCACAGAGGTAAGATTGCATCTGTCTGGTGTTTTGATGGTAATACAACAGCTTTAATGTGATAGAGGGGTAGTGTGAAGTAGAGGTCATCTCACTTCTGGACATTTAGATCCAAATCGAATTGGATTTGTGAAATTCCCATCTGACATTTTTGCAAAATCAATACCCCATCCGATTCGGATCCAATGTGGACCAGATATGACCCAAAATATGTCAGAGAATCGGATCCAAATTGGGTCAGGTCTGTATCGGACCCAAATGGATCCGAAAGATCAAAAGAATGCAGCTTGCTTTATTACTGCGCATGCCAGCAGAATGTCTTTGACTTCACAGGCAGGCAGTGAACATTAACACTCAGCGTCATTCTGACCATATGATATTTCAATTGTTTAAATATTCCATAATAAATAATTAATTGCTAAATAAATGCATTTATTATGTTAAAATATCTCATATGAAACATCAGGACACCAAATGCAAATTATAATCAGTCAGAAAAGGTATTTCTTGATCCAGAAGCGCATAGACTGTAAATACTAAAAAAGATGATAGTGTATTTTCTGACTGTAAGACAAGTTGCCTGCCCACCAGGCCCGTCCAAACTAAACCTAAACTATATTGAAACGACACCTATAATAATCATTATTATGAACTCAACACAGCAAGATGCATTTCGCAGCATGGGGATGGGTATTTTCATTAACAAAGAAACAAGAAGCTTACCAAATAGCGCTTCTTCCATATCATCTTACAGAGGTCCATTCTGTGTTTTTAGTAGGTTTTTGTTTTTACATATAGCCTACAGGAACATAAACTAATGAAAAATGTTATGTTCTTTCAAATATTAACATTTTGTATTCTGTTACTGAACACCTTCATAAACACAACTAAATGACGTTGGCACGTAGGGGTGTTCTATGAGGCCAGGCTTTTCTAGTAAAATTGATTTATTAGACTGGTGGCTATTGGTAGTCCTCGATGCCCCGCTATTCTACTGTTAAATATGATATGGTCATTTTGAGCGTCATGGTGCTTTTAGGATGAAATGCTCAAAGTTTTTGTCTTTTATGACATTTGTCTGCGAGTACTGCTAGAGTGTAAAATACACCAATGTTTTGGAAGAGTCAGGTGTAAGGTTTATATTGAAATGACAAAACTGGAAACAGTCAGGTTGCCTGCCTTGGGAGTTGTAGTGTTAATGTTTCACATGCGTTTTCTGTTGTAGGCCTACATCTAAAAGAATTGAGTTGTGGTCTACACACTACAGCCTAGTATTTTCATAAATGACATCCCTAATTAAAAATGTCTACACAAGAAGGGAATGGGTTTGTGGCAAAAACGCACTATAGGCGCGTCCGCTCTCCAGAATACGCTCTCTGTTTCCCGTTTAATTTGTGCGCATTCATTGTTTCATTATGTGACTTGTTTTTTATGTTTATATATTTAGCTTGAACATACGTAGAAGTACCTGACCTGTGCGCAAATGTAGGCCTATAAAAGTTACCATTTGGGAATGTCTGATAGTAGGCTATTTCTGATTGTCTTAACTCACAACAACTTATGAGCTGCGGAGCTTCTCAAAGTAGTTTTTTTCATCACGTCACACAGAAAGCCAACAGAGGGTTGTACATTCATTGGGAATGACCATAGTTCCTCACTATATTTGAAAAATCTTTCCAACACTCTCCTTCTTGAGCTTAAGTAACCTCTGTGTGAAATAGCAACATATTACTGATCCCAGTGGCGGATTTAGGTATAGGCAACATGGGCAGCCGGGGCGGCACTTGGGTGGCCGCACATAAAAATTAGGAATGGTGACATTTGCGTGATTTGGTTTTCTATCGCTCATTTGCATGTCACGTCAATGATATCATGTCACCGTGTGGGACTATGGGTCAATTAACCTTGTCGGAGTGGGCGCCCTGATTCTAGTTTGTGAGCTAGGCAGGCTACTGCCTGGGAAGGTTTCCCACTCAAGTAGGAGATGGGGAGGGGGGCAGGGGTAGGTTGACCTCAGGTCTTCCCACTGGAAGCCCAAGGTAGGGGGAGCAGGGGAATCTATCAAATAGCGCACCTCTAACTTTGTACAGTACTAATGCAATTAGTCAAATCAGTCACACTACGAAATGCTACCAAATAAACAACAATTCATTCATAATACTGTGAATAGAGAGTTTCACAGACATATTGTTGCATTTTTGTCTGGTTTGTGTGAAATCGTTAAGAATAATATAAAACCAGTCTGCACACCACCAAGGTGAATTGGTTTAGTCTTGACTCTTGGTTGACAGTGTTGGGGGATGGGTAATGTAGTCTTGACTCTTGGTTGACAGTGTTGGGTGATGGGTCATGTATTGATGCTCGAGTGCCAAATCAACATGTGTTTCTATTTGTCTTTATTACTTCTTTTTGATATTTATTAGTCTTCTTTTTGTGTATATTTTTATATTTATAAAGTATTTTTTTGTATTGTTCCAAATGTCTGAATAAAAATTCTTTTTTTTGCTGAAGGGGGGGTTTGCCCTGGGAGCCATACAAGCTTGAACCGCCACTGGCTGATCCCATGAAATATGCTACCTGAACACTTCTCCGTTGTGCAAATACAGCTGTGTCTGTTCCAAGCTCATTGGCGCAGGAAACAGTGAGGTCCCAGTTGAAACAAGTTAGTCAACATGTGTCAGGATCCCTGTGGAACGCTTTCGACACCTTGTAGTCCATGACCCGACGAACTGAGGAAGTTCTGGGGACAAATGGGGGTGCAACTCAATATTAGTGTTCCTAATATTTTGAACACTCAGGGTACTGTATATGTATGTACGTCTCCGTGTGTCCATGTGACTGAGTGCAGTTATACAAGACGATGTTGTGTCTGAGGTATCTCAAACACTGATGTCTAGGTTCACTGGTTTCCCCTGCAGCAGGAGAAAGTGGAGCTGGGTAGCTGGGAGTGCTGCAGTGACAGCAGGTGGGTAATGGAGCAGCTATCTGGGAAGGGAGCAGCAGGCACACACAGACACACTGCTAATTGGGGCTTATCAGGTGTTGCTGGGAAAGGGAAAACACCACCTGGGGCTTTTGTGAGAGCAGAGCAGGGAGCTGTCAGTTGGTCACATGTCCACAGTGCGAGGAAGGGGTTTGTCTCAGTGTGGGGTTAAGAACCACATCATTTTGTCCACCAGCCGGCTTTCTGTCGAACCGTCTGATTTTTACAGCGCCTCAGAACGGGTCTCGAAACAACCACTGGTTTTAATTGGCTGATCTCTCAGTAATAATTGGCTGATCTCTCTGTCCGTCATCATCATTTGGATAACCCTTAGAACCTGCCCCCTACATTGTGGACATCAAAGTGTGAGCAACGCAGGTGAGTTTGGAAAATCTGAAAGTATGCCTCTTAGAAATAGTTTTCACATTTTAAAATGTATGTGCCTGAACTCAGAATCAATTGGGCTTCCCAAAAATAATATGGTTCATGAGAGAGAACATTTATTTTTCTAAGTCCCATCTACTACAACCCCCTTTCAAGTCCCACTTTGTTGCACAGTATTACCAGGCTCTATGTACCAGTCGAGCCCGAGGAACCAGAGGATAAGGTTTCAGAAGATCTTTACTATTCAGACTCGTGAATATTCAGCATGGTTCATTTGAATATCGTACGAAATACACATTCCGTGATAAACTTTGAGCAGCTTTGATTACGTAAAACAGATTATTATCTGGTTGTTTTAGTTCTGATCATTTGTGGATGTAAAACAACCCTGGTGTTGGAGACAAACAAGATGGGATACATGGTGACAAACTAAACTCAGCAAAAAAAGAAACGTCCTCTCACTGTCCACTGCGTTTATTTGTGTAAATATTTGTATGAACATAACTAGGTTCAACAACTGAGACATAAACTGAACAAGTTCCACAGACATGTGACAGAAATTGAATAATGTGTCCCTGAACAAAGGGGGGGGGGGTCAATCTCACATAGCACATAGACTTGTTCTCTCATTGGATCTAGGCCTACCTCTGTGTAATCGATCATCTCAATCACTCTCATCACGTCCTGTTGTTGAAGGTAGGGAGGGAAGGAAGGAACAGTCAGTATCTGGTGTGAACACCAGATGCATTAAGTACTGCAGTGCATCTCCTCCTCGTGGACTGCACTAGATTTGCCAGTTCTTGCTGTGAGATGTTACCCCACTCTTCCACCAAGGCACCTGAAAGTTCCCGGGAATTTCTAATGGGAATGGCCCTAGCCCTCACCCTCCCGATCCAACAGGTCCCAGATGTGCTCAATGGGAATGAGATCCAGGCTTTTCGCTGGCCATGGCAGAACACTGACATTTCTGTCTTGCAGTAAATCACGCACAGAACGAGCAGTATGGCTGGTGGCATTGTCATGCTGGAGGGTCATGTCAGGATGAGCCTGCAGGATGGGTACCACATGAGGGCGAAGGATGTCTTCCCTGAAACGCACAGCGTTGAGATTGCCTGCAATGACAACAAGCTGTGACACACCGCTCCAGACCACGATGACGGACCCTCCACCTCCAAATCGATCCCGCTCCAGAGTATAGGCCTCGGTGTAATGCTCATTCCTTCAATGATAAACGTGAATCCGACCATCACCCCTGGTAGGCAACTGACAAAAGTCAGTGAAGAGCACTTTTTTTGCCAGTCCTGTCTGGTCCAGCGACGGTGGGTTTGTGCCCATAAGTGACGTTGTTGCCGGTGATGTCTGGTGAGGACCTGCCTTACAAAAGGCCTACAAACCCTCAGTCCAGCCTCTCTCAGACTATTGCAGACAGTCTGAGCACTGATGGAGGGATTGTGCGTTCCTAGTGTAACTCGGGCAGTTGTTGTTGCCATCCTGTACCTGTCCCGCAGGTGTGATGTTTGGATGTTCCGATCCTGTGCAGTTGTTACATGTGGTCTGCCACTGCGAGGATGATCAGCTGTCCTTCTTGTCTCCCTGTAGCGCTGTCTTAGGCGTCTCACAGTACGGACATGGCAATTTATTGCCCTGCCCACATCTGCAGTCCTCATGCCTCCTTGCAGCATGCCTAAGGCACGTTCACACAGATGAGCAGGGACCCTGGGCATCTTCCTTTTGGTATTTTTCAGAGTCAGTAGAAAGGCCTCTTTTAGTGTCATAAGTTTTCATAACTGTGGCCTTAAGACACTAACAGCTTACAGATGGTAGATAATTAACGACCATTCCACAGGTGCATGTTCATTAATTGTTTATGGTTCATTGAATAATTCTCAAAATGGCGCCGGAAGAAATGGCAGCAGTTTTACGGGCGCCCAACCAATTGTGCTATTATGTGGTTATTTTTCGTGTTATTTGTAACTTATTTTGTACATAATGTTTCTGCAACCGTATCTTACGGCAAAAAAGAGCTTCTCGATATCAGGACAGCGATCACTCGCCTCGGATTAGACAAAGATTTTTTCTACAAGTAGGACGCACAGGACATTCTCCAAGCACCCGACAGGGCCGACATCCCCGTTGTTTGCAATAGGAAGCGATGCAGGTACAGAGGACAAAGAGCCGGATGCCTCGTGAGGACCCGCAGAAGGTGAGTGGGAAAGCTGCCGTTACCGTCAATACTACTCGCCAACGTGCAATCACTGGACAATAAATTAGACGAGGTACGATCACGAAAATCGTATGAAAATCCTATGTTTCACGGAATCGTGGCTGAATGATGACATGGATATTCAGCTAGCGGGATATACGCTGCACCGGCAAGATAGAACAGTACACTCCGGTAAGACAAGGGGGGTGGTCTGTGCATATTTGTAAACAGCTGGTGCACGAAATCTAAGAAAGTCTCTAGATTTTGCTCGCCTGAAGTAGAGTATGTTGTGATAAATTGCAGGCCACACTACTTGCCTAGAGAGTTTTTAGCTATACTTTACGTGGCTGTTTATTTACCACCACAGACAGATGATGGCACTAAGACCGCACTAAGTCAGCTGCATAAGGAAATAAGCAAACAGGAAACCACTCACCCAGATGCAGGGAAACTTAAATCAGTTCTACCAAATGTTAAATGTGCAACCAGAGGGAGAAAAATTCTAGATCACCTGTACTCCACGCGTACAAAGCTCTCCCTCGCCCTCCATTTTGTAAATCCGACAAACTATTTTCCTGATTACAAGACAAAATTAAAGCAGGAAGCACCAGTGACTCGGTCTATAAAAAAGTGGTCAGATGAAGCAGATGCTAAACTACAGGACTGTTTTCCTACCACAGACTGGAACATGTTCTGGGATTTTTCCGATAGCATTGAGGAGTACACCACATAAGTCACTGGCTGTATCAATAAGTGCATCGAGGACGTCGTCCCCACAGTGACTGTACGTACATACCCCAACCAGAAGCCATGGATTACAGGCAACATTGGCACTGAGCTAAAGGGTAGAGCTGCCGCTTTCAAGGTGCGGGACTCTAACCCGCGAGCTTAGAATAAATCCCTCTATGCCCTGCGATGAACCATAAAACAGGCAAAGTGTCAATACAGGGCTAAGATTGAATCACATTACACCTGTTCCGACGCTCGTCTTGTGTCAGGGCTTGCAAACTATTGCACACTATAAAGGAAAGCACAGCCGCGAGCTGCCCAGTGACACGAGCCTACCAGACGAGCTAAATCACTTCTATGCTCGCTTCGAGGCAAGCAACACTGAGGGTTGCATGAGAGCATCAGCTGTTCCGGACGACTGTGTGATCACGCTCTCCGTAGCCGACGTGAGTAAGACCTTTAAACAGGTCAACATACACAAGGCTGCGGGGCCAGACGGATTATCAGGACGTGTGCTCCAGGCATGTGCTGACCAACTGGCAGGTGTCTTCACTGACATTTTCAACATGTCACTGAGTCTGTAATCCCAACATGCTTCAAGCAGACCACCATAGTCCCTGTGCCCAAGAACACAAAGGCAACCTGCCTAAATGACTACAGACCCTTAGCACTCACGTCCGTAGCCATGAAATGCTTCGAAAGGCAGGTAAGGGCTCACATCAACACCATTATCCCAGAAACCCTAGACCCACTCCAATTTGCATACCACCCAAACAGATCCACAGATGCTGTAATCTCTATTGCACTCCACACTGCCCTTTCCCACCTGGACAAAAGGAACACTTATGTGAGAATGCTATTCATTGACTACAGCTCAGTGTTCACCACCAAAGTACCCTCAAAGCTCATCACTAAGCTAAGCTAAGGACCCTGGGATTAAACACCTTCCTCTGCAACTGGATCCTGGACTTCCTGACGGACCGCCCCCAGGTGGTGAGGGTAGGTAGCAACACATCTGCCACGCTGATCCTCAACACTGGAGCTCCCCAGGTGTGCGTGCTCAGTCCCCTCCTGTACTCCCTGTTCACCCACGACTGCATGGCCAGGCGCGACTCCAACACCATCATTAAGTTTGCAGGCAATACAACTGATCACCGACAACGACGAGACAACCTATAGGTAGGAAGTCAGAGACCTGGCCGGGTGGTGCCAGAATAACAATCTATCCCTCAACGTAACCAGGACTAAGGAGATGATTGTGGACTACAGGAAATGGAGGACCTAGCACGTCCCCATTCTCATCGACGGGGCTGTAGTGGAGCAGGTTGAGAGCTTCAAATTCCTTGGTGTCCACATCAACAACAAACTAGAATGGTCCAAACAAATCAAGACAGTGTTGAAGAGGGCACGATAAAGCCTTTTCCCCCTCAGGAAACTAAAAAGATTTGGCATGGGTCCTGAGATCCTCAAAATGTACTACAGCTGCACCATTAAGAGCATCCTGACTGGTTGCATCACTGCCTGGTACGGCAATTGCTCGGCCTCTGACCGCAAGGCACTTCGGAGGGTAGTGCGTACCGCCCAGTACATCACTGGGGCAAAGCTGCCTGCCATCCAGGACCTCTACACCAGGTGATGTCAGAGGAAGGCCCTAAAAATTGTCAAAGACCCCAGCCACCCCAGTCATAGACTGTTCTCTCTACTACCGCATGGCAAGCGGTACTGGAGTGCCAAGTCTAGGACAAAAAGGCTTCTCAACAGTTTTTACCCCCAAGCCATAAGACTCCTGAACAGGTAATCAAATGGCTACCTGGACTATTTGCATTTTGTGCCCCCCTCCCAACCCGTCTTTTTAAGCTGCTGCTACTCTCTGTTTATCATATATGCAGAGTCACTTGAACTATACATTTATGTACATACTACCTCAATTGGGCCGACCAAACCAGTGCTCCCGCACATTGGCTAACCGGGCTATCTGCATTGTGTCCCACCCACCACCCGCCAACCCCTCTTGTTACGCTACTGCTACTCTCTGTTCATCATGTATGCATAGTCACTTTAAACATATCTATATGTACATACTTCCTCAATCAGCCTGACTAACCGGTGTCTGTATGTAGCCTCGCTACTGTATATAGCCTCGCTACTGTTATTTTTCACTTTTTACTGTTTTATTTCTTTACCTACCTATTGTTCACCTAATACCTTCTTTGCACTGTTGGTTAGAGCCTGTAGGTAAGCATTTCAAAGTAAGGTCTACACCTGTTGTATTCGGCGCACGTGACAAATACACTTTGATTTGAAGCATGGGAAACAGTGTTTTAAACCCTTTACAATGAAGATCTGTGAAGTTAGTTGGATTTTTATGAATTATCTTTGAAAGACAGGGTCCTGAAAAAGGGACGTTTCTTTTTTTGCTGAGTTTACATAGCTTTGATAATGACCCTATATCTAGGCTATGCAGCATGAGCATACACGTTTGGTGATTCGTCTTCGGCTCTCTTGATGCGAATGTGCTCCCTGAAGCGTTTTTTGATTTCCTGTCTCTCTGAATGACACCTGAGAAATGTATGTCTGGTGCTTGTCTTCCTGTCTCTCGCTGCTGCCTTTTACCTCTTATTTCCTCTCACTCTCTTTCTATCAATCTCTCTCGCTCTCGCTCGCTCTCTCTCCCTTTTTACACACTCACAATGGAGACACGATTCTCCAGCCTGTACTGTTTGACCAAGACCCCTGGTCCTGCAGTAGACCATTGAACACTTATGTGGGTTAGAGTAGGGCCTTCAGCCATGGAAATACAGAAGCCTGAGGCTTTAGCTTCTTGCACCAGAGTAAAATCTGCCAGTGGCGCCACATGAATCTCACATAGCACATAGACTTGTTCTCTCATTGGATCTAGGCCTACCTCTGTGTAATCGATCATCTCAATCACTCTCATCACGTCCTGTTGTTGAAGGTAGGGAGGGAAGGAAGGAACCGTGGCAGGTGTGTTTTGGTCTTGGTGCTGAGCATGTGTTTATCTGTTATGGCTACAGCAGCAGGGATAGGACAGTGATGTATGAGGGTCAACACAGTGCACAGCTTTGTCTCGTGCCATATGATGTTCGGGACTACAGAGCAGTGGAGCAGGTAATCTGCTGCTCGCATGTCCTGTCTGTCAGCTAGTTGCCGTGGAGACGTCTGGGCCTGTGTGGCACAGGGCAGGGCAGATCAAGGGCGAGACAACAGCACTGCAGGTAAACCAGCCCATCAGGTTTCACACGCTGTCAAATCCCCTGATCACAGAGATGTCATGTGGCACTCCACGGTGACGCACAGTCTGACGGGACCTTGAGCTGCCGTCTACGAGCAAAGTCGGAAAACAGTCGGGAAACTCTCCTTAGAAGTCTGACTGAAGAGACCTAACTGAAAGATGAGATGAGAGGAAGGAAGAAGCTGCTTCCAAAACATCACATCATCTCCTCTTGCTCTGTTCAATCTCAGCAGTATTAGAGAGCTGGTTTATATTGACTCTTCCAATAACAACATCATTACCATCTGCAGTAGTAATGTAACCTGATGTAATTACACTGGTGCGGCTGGCAGAGCCACTCAGCCTCAAGCCCTGATTTCTCTCTACTTATGGACACAGGAAACCGGGGGACGGGCGGAGACCTGATGCTATGATTCTGATAAGGAATATATTAATTGAATTGAATCAACTGTATTGTTCCACAGAGGGGACATTGGATTTGACCCCAGCATAAAATGGGCATACATCAGCACACGTCCAACGGCTAATACAGTTGCAGCAGACCTATTGGGAGTAGTCTGACCAGGGAGGGAGTGACTGCAGCATGGCTTGGTGTGGCTGTGTTATTCAGGCTGAAAGGCAGAGCTCCTCTACACTGAAGGAGACTATTGTTCTTTTGTTCCTGCTTGAGGAAACAGCAGAGCATGCTGGTTATTATTGGTAGCCAAGAGCAGCTGTGTGTGTGTTCAACCTATGTGTGTGTGTGCGCAGCTGGACTCGTGCTGCTCTCCTCAGCTCTCTGTGTGTCGAGTATATACTCTTAGGTGTGTGTATGTGAAAGAGTGTATAGGGCTATGTTCAGTACATTTCATTCCTGTGTACGGTGCATGGACTGGCACATGACGTTGAAGCCTTCCATGACGGCTTGTATGTGGGGGTCTGTGTGTGCTGGTATCAGTGTGTGTGTGTGCACGAGTGCATGAGGGTTTTGTGTGCGTCACAGCGATGTCTCAGATTCCTGCCTTTGTGTCCAGATGCCATTCCACATGGGCACGCCGCTCATTCCACTCTCCCCAGCCCAGCCCCTCTCTCCACCCTCACTGAGGTTTGTCACAGCCCAGTAGACAGGACGACAGTTAGACTAGCTAGCTACCCAAACCAGCAGTAAAACCGTTTAGATTAGGGAAATGAAGCAGGCAGCAGCAGTTCAGGCTGTAGAGAGGAGGCGTGAGTGAAAGGATCAGGTTACTATGAGCTGTTCTCCAGACGCATCTTGTTACCGTCGACGTATTTAAGAGACCAGCTCAGATTCTAATCAGCTTTCCAGAACCTCTTTACTGCTGGACAGCTTTTATTTTTGTTTTAACAGACCCTCCTTTCGCTTTCAACACTGTTTTTGACTTTTGACTACTGATTCCAAGCTTTCTTTATGGACAAGTGTGTTATTTGCATGCATTTGTTTGAAAGTAATTATATAAACTGTACCATTCAAATGAACAAACGGCTTAATTTGAATTCATTATTGAATGTAAATGTTTAAGGGTAGAGTGGATCTGAAAACCAGTAACACACATCTGCTAATTAAAATGTTATGACTCAACTGTGGCTTTTACAACTATCTTAACCAATGACCATGAGAATAGATTTTTCCTTTCACTTCAGATTGGTTAATCATATACTTCCCACAAGTCTGGAAAGTCCCCATCTTTCTGTTGTTTACTTATTGGTAGGGTTGTGAAAAGCCCTCAGGTTTGGGGGACATCACGTTGAGGCCTGCCCCTGGCCCTAGTCTGGCTGATCAACGATCTATGCTGCTATGCTGGTGTTAGAGGGAGTTCAATGGAGTTAAAAGTTGCTCCGTCCGGACAACAATGGTGTGACGGAGCAGAGTGTTGACAGCAAAGTGCTTAGAAATGGTGAGCGGGATATCCTCGGTAGACAGACAGACCTGTCTGTTCTAGCCTGACGGACCATTAGGTTCTGAGGCTGCAGTCTACAGGTGATCTTTGTCTAGGCTACTGTTCTGGAAGAAAAATATCTGTTTCCTATGTTTCCTCGTACTGATTGTCCTAGAAATTACAGTTCCAGATTGGTCAAAGAGTGTAACTCTTCATGATAGGTTATTATGATGACGTAAACCTTGCCCTGGAGTCTCTCAAAGCTCAACACTAATACACTATCTCCTTACTGCCATTCCAATCCTGTTGCACAGACAAAAGCAGCAACTGTCTGCCTGTGTGGGTGTTTAGCTGGAGATGTAGCAAAGGGACAAAGTACACAGTGTATTTGCAGCAGTTGCACATGTGGTCACACACAGTCCTTTCTGTGTAATGCTCAGGGGAGAGTTGTGCCTGAAGGCAGATGCCAGATCTGTCCAGATTGGATTTTGAACCCTAAGAAATGTCTGATCACCCCAGGTCCACAGGCCAAAGCAGGCCCTATGGCAGTAAGAATCAGTCACACACACACAACTGCTCTGATTTTGTGTCTTAAGCAAGTCTGACCTTAATAAACTATTTCACTGTAACACAGACCAACTCATTACTTTGTCTCCCCTAGATGAGTCGACACTTGAATCAACCTTTTTCCCTCTTTTAAAATGTCTATTTAAAGGGACATTTAAAAAAATATATATATTCTACTTCATAGTCATCATCTCCAGCACCACCCCAGCATCAACATACTTTATTTGGAAACGGTGCTTTTCTATGTTTTGTAGTAAACAGTTTCCAATGATGTCATCAACCAATTAGTAGGCAATGCCTACTCATAATTGATTAAAATCACACGATGCAGACTGTTATATGCCCTGTTGGTAATCCTGACCATGTCTCTCTGTTTCTCTGCAGGTGACCCAACCAGGCTTCCTGGGCCACTGAGACGTGATTCTGGGACGGGCACAGTCCCTCCCCTCAGCCTGCCTGCCCTGCATCCTCCCCCTGTCTCCCAGACGTCTCCTCTTGAGAGAATGACCATCGGCCCAGACCAGCTCTACCGTCACCATACCACTGTGTGAATGACTCTTTGTCGAAAAGCCACCGTGCTCTGCCACCCCGTTGTTGCCATGAAGAGCAAGTATTCCCAGTACTACAACCGGTCCCTGATCCATGCCTACTATGTGTTTGCCAAGGACATGACCTGGGAGGAGCTAGAGGAGCGCACCAACGGGAAGGCCCAGCTCAGCTCCCTCAACATCGTCTTCGTTATCATCTGCAGCATCATCATTTTGGAGAACTTGCTGCTGCTCATTGCCGTGTTCCGCAACAAAAAGTTCCACACCGCCATGTTCTTCTTCATCGGGAACCTAGCCTTCTCCGATCTGCTGGCCGGCTTTGCCTACATCGCCAACATCTTCCTATCAGGGCCAAGGACCTTTGAGTTGGTGCCAGTGCAGTGGTTCATCAGAGAGGGCACAGCCTTTATAGCGCTGGCCGCCTCCGTCTTCAGCCTGCTGGCCATCGCCATCGAGCGCTACATCGCCATCACCAAGGTCAGGGTGTACGGCTCTAACAGGACGTGTCGTATGTTCCTGCTGATCGGGACGTGCTGGGTCACCTCCATCCTCCTGGGAGGCCTGCCCATCATCGGCTGGAACTGCATCAACAACCTGCCTGAGTGCTCGGCCTTGCTGCCCCTCTATTCCAAGAAGTACATCCTGTTCGTGGTCACCATCTTCAGCATCATCCTGCTCTCTATCGGCATCCTTTACGTGCGCATCTATCTGATCGTGCGCTCCAGCCACCAGGAGGCCACCAACTCTCCGGCCTACGCCCTGCTGAAGACGGTCACCATCGTGCTGGGTGTCTTCATCGTGTGCTGGCTGCCCGCCTTCACCGTCCTCCTCCTGGACACCTCCTGCCGCAGGCTGGACTGCCCCGTCCTCTCCAAGGCAGACATCTTCTTCGGCATCGCCACGCTCAACTCGGCACTCAACCCGTTGATCTACACGCTACGCAGTAAGGACATGAGAAAAGAGTTCCTGCGTGTGCTGTGCTGCTGGGGGCTGCTGACCAGCGGGCGCCCCACCGACCGATGCCTGGTGCCCCTCAAGAGCTCCAGCTCTATGGAGCACTGTACCAACAAACACGAACACCAGACCACGCCCATCATGCAGGCAGAGTGCACCACCTGTGTCTGACTCGATGCTATAATCACACAGTGTGTGTTTCGGAATGTGTGTGCGTGCGTGCATGTCTGTTAGACTGGGTGTGTGAGGGGGATAGTGTGTGTGATGGGGCTGTGTGCAGGTGAAGAGACTTAAAGAGGAAAGCACACCTGTGAACCCCCCCATCCCCAGTCCAGACCTGCCACACAGAAGACCGTCTGTCTGTTTGTCTGGAGAGATGTCATAACATCGTTGACTCTCATTACAATCATACCTGTGTGAATTCACAATCAGCATTCAACCAGATTCACCACAAGAGCGTCATAACACAATCATCCTCGAGTGAATTCACTATTATTCAATGAATTCACAATCATAGCTGAGACTTTTTCCCCCTTTTTTTTTAACAATGTTTTAAACATTTTCTTAGGGACTTTCACAGAGTGGAGTCACAATCTTTGTTGAGGGAGTCTTGATTATAACGATACATGAATTCATGTTCTGCATGTCCGCTTGTTTGACATGTATGCAGACTCTTATGGAAAGCCAAATCCACAGACACCATATACATAATACATAATCGTGATGCTGAGTTGTTGGAGTGTTTTCCTGCGCCCTGATAATGGAAAGCTTTCACATATTGCACTTTGTAGACATGTAAGCGTTGTGTGATTTGTTTATGGCTGTCACCCTCTTGAAAGGTTAAACCACAGATGTTTCCCTGAGTGAATTATATATGTCTCGATACATACAGTACTCATAGGCCATTGCTCATATAGAGAGACGTGAGGCACCCAGGCAGTGACTAGTCCTCACTCAGTACTGCACTCCATGCAGGCCAAACCCCTTACAAGTACCCCTCTAAACCAGGGCTATATATCCTCATATATTAACATGCATAGATCCCTTTGATTAACTGCAAAAACAAAAGTACTCTGCTTATGTATATTGCATGACATTCTAACTCCTTGTAAGAACAAATGTGTATTGGTGTACTCCAGTAAGTTCAGCTTGTTCATTAACATTCTCTCTCTCTCTCTGAAATTTGTCCCTCTCGCTTCTACTGTTGTCTTTTGTGACTAACGTTTTCTAAGAGGAAGGCCCAATCAGAAAACGCATTTCCTCAATGACAGCTACCCAGCAGCCCATAACCAACAGGACTGTTGTCTTGACGATGTTGTAGCAACGCAGTGGCAGAGTGCGCTTTCTGTTATTATTGGGCCTTGCTCCAGGGGAATGGGCCTGAATGTAAGTCTGAAGTGTTTGGAGCGAGACCGCTCTATTTTTTTACAGTATTATTGATCATTGACTTGTCATTGATGTGGAGAGGGTGGGATTAAACAGGGTAGGTCAATCTCACTGTGACGTCTTAAAAACAGACCACAACAAATAACAGGAATATCACCACCAAGCCAGTCCAGGTAGAATGGTTGAAAAATAGTACAGTGTCCTGTTCAACAAGACATGGGATTAGTCCAGCGTAAACACGTCTCATCTTCCCCAATCCCAATAATCCCTCTCCCCCTCCATAAACGAGAGAAGATCCAGTTTAAAGGGGAGTTTAAAGGGGAGCACGGGTCTCCATTCCC
The DNA here is from genome assembly GCF_029448725.1 of Salvelinus fontinalis. Lineage (NCBI taxonomy): Eukaryota > Metazoa > Chordata > Actinopteri > Salmoniformes > Salmonidae > Salvelinus > Salvelinus fontinalis. Next base: position 12,251,434 of record NC_074698.1, read on the forward strand.
TTCACACGAGAGGTCGCCCTCTTTATACTCTTAGACACCTAAATAAACTCTACTTCCTCTAACGGCAGGAAGTCCTGTGTTTCATAAAGCGGTTCCTGTTCAGGAACAACCTCATCTGCCTTTGTACAGACACACACTCACGCTCACTTGGCCACGCTTCTGGTCCTCATCATATTTCCATGCAGGTTTTTACAGTCTGCTAGTTAAGACAGCGAGCCTGGAATCCAAACTAATATGCTCTGTTACACAATTGTTTCACTTCACAATAAACTGAGCATATAAATGTAGATTCCAGGCTAGGCCAGACCAGTAGGAATAGTGAAAGCACTTTGGCAGATTCCATATTGCCTGACTGCCTGCTCGCTCCCGGGTTTCTTAAAAGACAGCACAAACATACCTATCACTTCATTCATGTGTTGCCTAGCCCTGTATGATTTGTATAAATATATGAATGACTATGTATGTAAGTATGTACAGTATGTATGTATGTAAGAACTGTGTTCATGTATGGAATGTCTTGTGTGTCCAGTAGCACGATGCCTGTGTCAAAACGGTACATCTTAAACACTAATAGTGGTACTTTTTATTTTATGCATTCCTTTTTATAAAATAAATGAAATATCTAAAGAATCCAATGCGTTTTGTGTGTGTTTTTAAACGAGTGAATGTGTGCACACCCAAGTTCATATTTGTGCATGTATTGTGCATGTATTGTATGTGGAAAAACATGTCCTGATACGTTTCACTTTCCAGACCTATTGCCATCTTTCAAAATCCCACATGGCTGCATGAGGTGTAATCAAAAACTGATATTTAATCCAAACATGCTCTAACAAAGTAAAAAAAAACTTGTTTCAACACGAAAAAGCTCTATTCAAATGTTGCCATAACTTTCTCCATTTAACCTTGGCCTTCACATCTAACAGCATGGTTTTAACTGCTTCCAGACTAACATGAGAAAGTTCTGTTGTGTGAAATGTTAGGGGGGACCATGTGGGGCGGGAGAGATCAGGGAGGGAGAGAGAAGAAAATGGGGTTTGGCAGGCAGTTTTGAGAAATTGTTATTTAAATCAAATCAAAGTTTATTTGTCACGTGCGCCGAATACAACAGGTGTAGACCTTACAGTGAAATGCTTACTTACAGGCTCTAACCAATGGTGCGGAAAATAAAAGGTGTGTGTGTGTGTGTGTAGGTAAGTAAAGAAATAAAACAACAGTAAAAAGACATTTGAAAAAAAGAGTAGCGAGGCTACATACAGACACCTGTTAGTCAGGCTTATTGAGGTAGTATGTACATGTAGGTATCGTTAAAGTGACTATGCATATATGATGAACAGAGAGTAGCAGAAGCGTAAAAAGAGGGGTTGGCGGGTGGCGGGACACAATGCAGATAGCCCGGTTAGCCAATGTGCGGGAGCACTGGTTGGTCGGCCCAATTGAGGTAGTATGTACATGTAGGTATCGTTAAAGTGACTGCATATAAGATAAACAGAGAGTAGCAGCAGCGTAAAAGAGGGGTTGGCGGGGCACACAATGCAAATAGTCCGGATTACCTGTTCAGGAGTCTTATGGCTTGGGGGTAAACACTGTTGAGAAGCCTTTTTGTCCTAGACTTGGCACTCCGGTACCGCTTGCCATGCGGTAGTAGAGAGAACAGTCTGACTGGGGTGGCTGGGGTCTTTGACAATTTTTAGGGCCTTCCTCTGACACCGCCTGGTGTAGAGGTCCTGGATGGCAGGCAGCTTTGCCCCAGTGATGTACTGGGCCGTACACACTACCCTCTGAAGTGCCTTGCGGTCGGAGGCCGAGCAATTGCCGTACCAGGCAGTGATGCAACTGGTCAGGATGCTCTCGATGTTGCAGCTGTAGAACCTTTTGAGGATCTCAGGACCCATGCCAAATCTTTTTAGTTTCCTGAGGGGGAATAGGCTTTGTCGTGCCCTCTTCAACACTGTCTTGATTTGTTTGGACCATTCTAGTTTGTTGTTGATGTGGACACCAAGGAATTTGAAGCTCTCAACCTGCTCCACTACAGCCCCGTCGATGAGAATGGGGACGTGCTCGGTACTCCTTTTCCTGTAGTCCACAATCATCTCCTTAGTCTTCGTTACGTTGAGGGATAGGTTGTTATTCTGGCACCACCCGGCCAGGTCTCTGACCTCCTCCCTATATTGGAGTCGTGCCTGGCCATGCAGTCGTGGGTGAACAGGGAGTACAGGAGGGGACTGAGCACGCACCCCTGGGGAGCTCCAGTGTTGAGGGTCAGCGTGGCAGATGTGTTGCTACCCTCACCACCTGGGGGCGGCCTGTCAGGAAATCCAGGATCCAGTTGCAGAGGGAGGTGTTTAGTCCCAGGTTCCTTAGCTTGGTGATGAGCTTTGAGGTACTTTGGTGTTGAACGCTGAGCTGTAGTCAATGAACAGCATTCTCACATAGGTGTTCCTTTTGTCCAGGTGGGAAAGGGCAGTGTGGAGTGCAATAGAGATTGCATCATCTGTGGATTTGTTTAGGCGGTATGCAAATTGGAGTGGGTCTAGGGTTTCTGGGATAATGGTGTTGATGTGAGCCATTACCAGCCTTTCAAAGCACTTCATGGCTACAGACGTGAGTGCTAAGGGTCTGTAGTCATTTAGGCAGGTTGCCTTTGTTCTTGGGCACAGGGACTATGGTGGTCTGCTTGAAGCATGTTGGGATTACAGACTCAATCAGGGACATGTTGAAAATGTCAGTGAAGACACCTGCCAGTTGGTCAGCACATGCCCGGAGCACACGTCCTGGTAATCCATCTGGCCCCGCAGCCTTGTGTATGTTGACCTGTTTAAAGGTCTTACTCACGCCGGCTACGGAGAGCGTGATCACACAGTTGTCCGGAACAGCTGATGCTCTCATGCATGCCTCAGTGTTGCTTGCCTCGAAGCGGGCATAGAAGTGATTTAGCTCGTCTGGTAGGCTCGTGTCACTGAGCAGCTCGCGGCTGTGCTTCCCATTGTAGTCTGTAATAGTTTGCAAGGCCTGCCACATCCGACGAGCGTTGGAGCCAGTGTAAGCTTACAAGAAAGCTTTGTAAGCTTTCTGGTAAGCTTCCGGGTTAAAGTCCCGCACCTTGAAAGCGGCAGCTCTACCCTTTAGCTCAGTGCGAAAGTTGCCTGTAATCCGTGGCTTCTGGTTGGGGTATGTACGTACAGTCACTGTGGGGACAGTCACAACGTCCTCAATGCACTTATTGATAAAGCCAGTGACTGATGTGGTGTATTCCTCAATGTCGTCGGAAGAATCGCAGAACATGTTAAAGTCTGTGATAGCAAAGCAATCCTCTAGTTTGGCATCTGCTTCATCTGACCATTTTTTTATAGACCGAGTCACTGGTGCTTCCTGCTTTAATTTTAGCTTGTAAGCAGGAATCAGGAGGATAGAGTTGTGGTCGGGTTTACCAAATGGAGGGCGAGGGAGAGCTTTGTACGCGTCTCTGTGTGTTGAGTACAGGTGATCTAGAATTTTTTTCCCTCTGGTTGCACATTTAAATGTTGATAGAGATTTGGTAGAACTGATTTAAGTTTCCCTGCATTAAAGTCTCCGGCCACTAGGAGCGCCACCTCTGGGTGAGTGGTTTCCTGTTTGCTTATTTCCTTATACAGCTGACTGAGTGCGGTCTTAGTGCCAGCATCTATGGTGGTAAATAAACAGCCACGAAAAGTATAGCTGAGAACTCTCTAGGCAAGTAGTTTGGCCTGCAATTTATCACAATATACTCTACTTCAGGCGAGCAAAATCTAGAGACTTCCTTAAATTTCGTGCACCAGCTGTTGTTTACAAATATGCACAGACCCCCCCCCCCCCCCCCCCCTCGTCTTACCGAAGTGTGCTGTTCTATCTTGCCGGTGCAGCGTGTATCCCGCTAGCTGAATATCCATGTCGTCATTCAGCCACGATTTCGTGAAACATAGGATATTACAGGTTTTGATGTCCCGTTGGTAGGATATTCGTGATCGTACCTCGTCTAGTTTATTGTCCAATGATTGCACGTTGGCGAGTAATATTGACGGTAACGGCAGCTTTCCTAGTTGCCTTCTGCGGGTCCGGATGAGGCATCCGGCTCTTCGTCCTCTGCGTCGCTTTCTTTTGCGAATAATTGGAATGTCTGCCCTGTGGGGTGTTAGGAGAATATCATGTGAGTCCTGCTTGTTATTGTTGAAGAAATCTTCGTCTAATCGGAGGTGAGGGATCGCTGTCCTGATATCCAGAAGCTCTTTTCTTCCGTAAGATGCGGTTGCAGAAACATTATGTACAAAATAATTTCCAAATATTGCGAGAAAAAAAACACATAATAGCACAATTTGTTAGGAGACCGTAAAACGGCGGCCATCCCCTCCGGCGCCATTTTGTCGCCGGAGAGAGTGGCTGTTTCTCTGGGAGCTCCATGAAGACGGGAGACAGCCTTTTGAGGGAGAGGTTCCCGGCTGGCCTTGGGCCACAGCCTTGGAGAGGCTGACGGAGTGTGGCCTTGAAAGAGAGTCTGGCCTGGTTGCTGTCAGAAGTCCTGGATTCCTGGGTGGGAACATTGGCTAAATCAGCCCCAGGAGGCTGTAGTGCGTGTGGTCATGGCTAGAAGGGATCCAGCTTTTGTCAAATGAAAGTCCGATTTTACTTTTCGTAGCAGGTTAGTATAATTAATGTAGCAGGTTATGAGACTTAGGTCAAGGTTAGCAAAAGGGTTTTGTAAAATGCGAAAATGTACTTTTGAAGTTAATTTGACAAAAGCTGGATCCCTTTTAGCCATGTCCTTGCGCTGTTGGGAACGTGGCCAAGAATTTCCAGCGCTCAGCAGCAAGATATTACAGTCCAGAAACCTGTAGGTGAAGAACACAAAATGCATAAAGGGTTACGCTGTGCGCAGAAAGCTCAACTGAAACAGCTGCATATGCTTAGAAAGACATGAACACACTCATGCCAGCCACACAGGCACACCCACAAACAGGCATCCACATTGGGAAAAACAAGACTGCACACTTGCGAGTTTAAAACATTCAGTCACTTGGAGTCAGCTGCACATTCCTGTATAGATATATCACAGCAAAAAAACACACACACAAAGGAGCTCATATGCTCTCAGCCTCAAGAAATTCACTGCACATCAACCGTAATGAACTAGTGCCACCTTCTGGTGAAATACTAATTTTACTTGTACATTTCACTTTCATTCACAGCACTAATTTCTATCATATGTTGAGTATGAATATAATTATTTATTTTTTATTCATGGATGCTTTGTATTTTTACACATTCATTATTAACTGTAGTTTTCGGTTGCATAATGCAGATAATATAGATCTATGTCTATCTATTCGTTCCATTTGTCCTACCCCAAATAAATATGAAGAGATGCTGGCTTATGTTATGTGCTCAATGGTTCTGTGACGATTTTAATTACATTTTACTGGACACACTTGCAATTATTTAGGTTTGTTTTTCGACAATAGACAATGTTGCTGTTGTGTACTGGTCGTTCCACGAAATGAGTCCCTTTTGAGTCCCTTTGATATTTTAAGTAGAAATTGTGCACCAATATTACATTTTAAAAGCCTGTTATATTAAACGAAGTACCCTTTAATATAGAAAACGTTTTTTATATCAATAAAGACACTATGTACCAGAAGTGTGGACTCGAGTCACAAATATGATGACTTGCAACTCGACTTTGACACCAATGACTCGTGACTTGACTTGGATTTGAGCCTTATGACTCGACCTGACTTCATACCCTCCCCAAGCCCAAATATAAAAAATGATGCTATTACAAAAAGTGTGCAGCGCATCAACTCTTCATTTAACGGATTACAGTTTGAATCGGACAGCAGCCAATCAAATTGTGTGTGGCAGTGCAGAGGAACGTCGGCGGGTGAATTCAGATGGAGGCCTTGGAATGATGATACGCAAAAGTATTATTTTCGGATATAAAGACGACGCTGTATAAACAAAAAACAGATTGCAATTTGCAAAACGTGTTGGAAGAAAATTACAGACAGAGGCGAGACAATTTCCAACTTTGTTCGACATTTGAAGCTGCACCAAATAACGGTAAATCGTGGCTAATATAGCCGACAGCTATCCATCACACGAGGTTGTGTGTTTATGAGTGTGTGTGTAACTTTTTTTTGCTGGCTTGTGATGTCTGGAGCCTGTATTGTTGCTTGCCTAGATTAGACTTGCTTATTGACTCGCCACCACGCTGTTTGGAGCTGGAAAAGATCAAATGAGCACATTTGTGGCAGAGTGCCCCCTAGAATGGTTGTGTACTCTTCCTAACCTGCTGATTACGGCGAGTGCTTGAACCTGATTGTGTTTATGCTTCACACAAATCCCACCATCCCCCTCTCTGCTATCCTCCGCAGTTTTGAGCTTTCTCCATTGATAATGAATGAAATACGCGGCTTATTTCATCTGAGGCATCGCATTCAGATACACTATTCCAGATAGACATGCCTATTCTAAAATATATTAAATAGTTTCCCCACTCATCAATCTACACAAAATACCCCATTATGACAAAGCAAAAACAGGTTAAGAATTTTTGCACAAAAATAAATAAATACAAAACTGAAATGACATTTACATAAGTATTCAGACCCTTTAATCAGTAATTTGAAGCACCTTTGGCAGCGATTACAGTCTTGAGTCTTCTTGGCACACCTGTATTTGGGAAGTTAATCCCATTCTTCTCTGCAGATCCTCTCAAGCTCTGTCAGGTTGGATGGGGAGCGTCGCTCCAGGTCTCTTCAGAGATGTTCGATCGGGTTCAAGTCCAGGCTCTGGCTGGGCCACTCAAGGACATTCAGAGACTTGTCCCGTAGCCACTCTGCGTTGTCTTGGCTGTGTGCTTCGGGTTGTTGTCCTGTTGGAAGGTTATCCTTCACCCCAGTCTGAAGTCCTGAGCGCTCTCAAGCAGGTTTTCATCAAGGATCTCTCTGTACTTTGCGCTGTTCATCTTTCCCTCAATCCTGACTAGTCTCCCAGTCCCTACTGCTGAACAACATCCCTACAGCATAATGCTGCCACCACCATGCTTCACCGTAAGGAGGGTGCCAGGTTTCCTCCAAACGTGACGCTTGGCATTCAGGCCCAATAGTTAAATCTTGGTTTCATCAGACCAGAGGATCTAGTTTCTCATGGTCTGAGAGTCTTTAGGTACATTTTGGCAAACTCCAAGCAGGATTTCATGTGCCTTTTACTGAGGAGTGGCTTCCATCTGGCCACTCTACCACAAAGGCCTGATTGGTGGAGTGCTGCAGAGATGGTTGTCCTTCTGGAATTTTCTCCCATCTCCACAGAGGAACTCTAGAGCTCTGTCAGAGTGACCATTGGGTTCTTGGTCACCTCCCTGACCAAGGACCTTCCCCCGATTGCTCAGTTTGTCCGGGCACCCAGCTCTAGGAAGAGTCTTGGTGGTTCCAAACTTCTTTCATTTAAGAACAATGAAGGCCACTGTGTTCTTGGGGACCTTCAATGCTGCATAAATGTTTTGGTACCCTTCCCCAGATCTGTGCCTCGACACAATCCTGTCTCGGAGCTCTATGGACAATTCATTTGACTTCATGGCTTGTTTTTTGCTCTGACATGCACTGTCAACTGTGGGACCTTATATAGACAGGTGTGTGCCTTTCCAAATCATGTCCAATCAATTGAATTGACCACAGGTGGACTCCAATCAATTTGTAGAAACATCTCAATGATGATCAATGGAACAGCATGCACCTGAACTCAATTTCGAGTCTCATAGCAAATGGTCTGAATACTTATGTAAATCATGTTTTTTTTACATTTTATTTTTAGAAATTTGCAAAAATGTCAACCTGTTTTCGCTTTGTCATTGTGGGGCAGTGTGTGTAGATTGATTATATATATATATATTTTTTTAAATACATTTTAGAATATGGCTGTAACGTAACAAAATGTATAAAAAGTCAAAGGGTCTGAATACTTTCCGAATGCACTGTATTCAACTTTTCAGATGCATTCAGATTCAGTTTTCTAAATTCAGATTCAAAACCATAGACATCATCCTGGGCCCTCATTTATCAGTGTTACGTACGAACAGAAATGTTCGTAAACCATGCGTGCGATCATTTCTAAGCAAAGTGTGGGATTTATCCATTTTCACTTATATTTGAGAATGTGTGGGATTTATCAATTTGTACTTATACTTGAGAATGTGTGCAAATTTAAGCAAACCTCTGACCATGCGTACTCACAGCACCTTGTGGTAGAAAAGTCAAACTGCTAATGAAATACCATCCACCAAATGGAGAAAGGATTGACATACTGGACCAAATCATAAACTATGAAGAAAAAGATAATACATTAATAGTTTATTAATGTATTTATTTTATAGACAATTAAGCTACTAATAGTTCTCTCAGGGTTCTATCAAATTCACAAAAATGAAAACATTCAAGCCTAATTGAATAATAAAGTCAATTAGAAAGAGAGTGGAATGTAAGGTTGGAGGCAATTGATTTAAACCAGTTAAATAGTATAAAAGGCAACATTGAGGCGTTGTGACTTGTCCAAAATGGAAAATCTTGCATTGCTTGAGGATCTGGCACAAGCTGCATTACGCAGGGAGCGTGTTTTCAATGAGCGTGCAGATTTTTTTGCTGAGAGCGACACTTGGCTTATTAGTCGATTTAGTTTTCCAAGGCATATTTTATTGTATCTCTGCAACCAACTCCAGTATTAGAAAGGGAGACGAAACGCACCAATGCCATCCCAGTGCATACCCAAGTCTTCTCCACAGAGGTTGACCGATTATGATTTTTCAATGCCGATACCGATTATTGGAGGACCAAAAAAAGCAGATACCGATTAATTGGCCGATTTAAAAAATAATAATATGTAAATAATGTAATAATGACAATTACAACAATACTGAATGAACACGTATTTTAACTTAATATAATACATCAATAAAGTCAATTTAGCCTCAAATAAATAATGAAACATGTTCAATTTGGTTTAAATAATGCAAAAACAAAGTGTTGGAGAAGAAAGTAAAAGTGCAATATGTGCCATGTAAGAAAGCTAACGTTTAAGTTCCTTGCTCAGAACATGAGAACATATGAAAGCTGGTGGTTCCTTTTAACATGAGTCTTCAATATTCCCAGGTAAGAAGTTTTAGGTTGTAGTTATTATAGGAATTATAGGACTATTTCTCTCTATACGATTTGTATTTCATATACCTTTGATTATTGGATGTTCTTATAGGCACTTTAGTATTGCCAGTGTAACAGTATAGCTTCCATCCCTCTCCTCGCTCGAACCAGGAACACATCGACAACAGCCACCCTCGAAGCATCGTTACCCATCGCTCTACAAAAGCCGCGGCCCATGCAGAGCAAAGGGAACAACTACTCCAAGTCTCAGAGCGAGTGACGTTTGAAACGCTATTAGCGCGCCCCCCGCTAACTAGCTAGCCATTTCACATCGGTTACACCAGCCTAATCTCGGGAGTTGATAGGCTTGAAGTCATAAACAGCGCAATGCTTGAAGCACAACGAAGAGCTGCTGGCAAAACGCACAAAAGTGCTGTTTGAATGAATGCTTACGAGCCTGCTGCTGCCTACCACCGCTCATACTGCTCTATCAAATCATAGACTTACTTATAACATAATAACACAGAAATACGAGCCTTAGGATATTAATATGGTCGAATCCGGACACTATCATCTCGAAAACAAGACGTTTATTCTTTCAGTGAAATACGGAACCGTTACGTATTTTATGTAAGTGGTGGCATCCCTAAGTCTAAATATTCCTGTTACATTGCACAACCTTCAATGTTATGTCATAATTACGTAAAATTCTAGCAAATTAGGCGGCCCAAACTGTTGCATATACACTGACTCTGCGTGCAATGAACGCAATAGAAGTGACACAATTTCACCTGGTTAACATTGCCTGCTAACCTGGATTTCTTTTAGCTAAATATGCAGGTTTAAAAATATATACTTCTGTGTATTGATTTTAAGAAAGGCCTTGATGTTTATGGTTAGGTACAGTCGTGCAACGATTGTGCTTTTTTTGCAAATGCGCTTTTGTTAAATCATCCCTCATTTGGCGAAGTTGGCTGTCTTTGTTAGGAAGAAATAGTCTTCACTGTTTGCAACGAGTCATGTTAGCAGGCAATATTAACTAAATATGCAGGTTTAAAAATATATACTTGTGTATTGATTTTAAGAAAGGCATTGATGTTTATGGTTAGGTACACATTGGAGCAACGACAGTCCTTTTTTGCGAATGCGCACCGCATCGATTATATGCAACGCAGGACACGCTAGATAAACTAGTAATATCATCAACCACGTGTAGTTAACTAGTGATTATGATTGATTGATTGGTTGTTTTTTATAAGATAAGTTTAATGCTAGCTAGCAACTTACCTTGGCTTCTTACTGCATTCACGTAACAGGCAGGCTCCCCGTGGAGTGCAATGTAAGGCAGGTGGTTAGAGCGTTGGACTAGTTAACTGTAAGGTTGCAAGATTGAATCCCCGAGCTGACAAGGTAAAAATCTGTTGTTCTGCCCCTGAACAAGGCAGTTAACCCACCGTTCCTAGGCCGTCATTGAAAATAAGAATGTGTTCTTAACTGACTTGCCTAGTTAAATAAAGGTGTAAAAAAATATATATACCGATTTCCGATTGTTATGAAAACTTGAAATCGGCCCTAATTAATCAGCCATTCCGATTAATCAGTCAACCTCTACTCTCCACCCTGGGAATTTTGGCCACTGGAACATTCCAACGGGAGATTGCGGATCGGTCTGGCATTTCACAACCAACCATGAGCCGAATATTGCCTGCAGTCCTTCGTGGTATTATTTTATTGACCCCACAATACATTGTTTCCGTTGTTATGAAGTTGGCCTGTGGGTGAGGTTTATGACCCCCCCATAAATACCTTTCTCCCTTCTCTCTCTTGACTCGACTGAGGGACTCTTGAATAGCCTTTGTTAAACATAGAGAGTCTGGGAACATCAAACAAGTGGAGGGAAAGGAACCATATTTCGGTAATAGAACCAGTTGAAAATATGCATTGGTACTTAATGAAAATGATGTCAGTTCGGTTGTCATCTGAGACATTATGACTGATGACAGGACGACATAAACTGTATCTGGGAAAGTCTACACATTATAGTTATCCGATTTACATGGAATTGTCGTGCAATTTAAATGAAACTATTTGTGAAAAGATTAAATGTATATTTTAGCTTCCAAATGAGAGAATTGGGTTTTCATAAGATTAGAGCTCTGCTCAATCAGTGGCCCGCCCCTGTGAAGAGACATGGGTTATAAACTATGAAACACACCCTTCTCTCCCTCCACTATATAAGCCCTTGACGAAAATGTAACCTCCTGTTCCGGGTATATTAGGATGACGGTCCGATGTCAGAAGGATTCAGATAATAACTACAGAACGAAGCCAACCTCAGCGTGAGCTTGGTTGCGAATGGTATGAACTTTGAACTCTTACTCGCTACAGAAGGGATACCTCCTAGCCGTTGAGTTAGCAGCGGCCGCTGTAAACGTGGGCTAGGAGAGGACAGACAGAGTATCCCGTCTACCACACAATGATGACACTACAACGTTTCCCGTTCACCACCAGAGACACTCTTCAAAGGACTCTGTTGGGCAACATGGCCTTCCATCTACCACCAACCTATTGAAGCGCAGCTCAGAGTAAATATTTATAGCATTTTCCTTTTCCAAATCGGCGGTAATTTAGAATGCATAAGATTCTGTATTTACGATAGAGTAGCTGCCTACGGCCCGATTGAGACATCGCTTCTCCCTTTGTTCTTCAGTCTTCCCACTCTTTCACTCAAACCCAACCCCTTTTTCTTTGTGTAACCAGCTGTCATATCTGTTCCGTCCGCTAGGGACGTTTTCCTTTATGACATAATTTGTAATCAAGGTATGATTCATTCTGTGTATATGTAATTCTGTGTGATTAGTTAGGTATTTAGTAAATAAATAATTAAACTCAATTTTGTATTGCTGATTCAACTTGTTAGCCAGGGTTCGTGAAGATAACCAAGAATTTACAACTTTCAGATGAGACTGAAATAAGGTGATAATTAATATTGACTGCTATTGATGTAAAATATTACTAGGTCTTTAAGAGTTTATTCAGAAGATAACTGCTCTATAAATATTATTTTGTGGTGCCCCGACTTTCTAGTTAATTACATTTACATAATTAGCTCAATCAGGTAATATTAATTACAGAGAAAGGATTTTATAGAATAGCATGTCATATCACTTAATCCGGCATAGCCAAAGACACGACACCATACACTGCTGTGCAACAGGCCAAAGTGAAAAAGGATTTCCATATGTCATTAGAGCAATTGACTGCACCCACATTGCAATGAAAGCACCATCATTGAACGAATTCAACTTCGTCAACAGAAAAGGTTTCCATTCTGTCAATGTGCAGGTCATCTGTGATTCACATTTGGCTTTGTTGAATGTAGTGGCCAAATGGCCAGGTGGGAAACATGATTCATTCATTGCGCAGAACAGTTCAGTCGGCCCTAACCTCCAGGAAGGAGCCGTTGAGGATGGATGGCTTATTGGTAAGTGACTTGTGTTTTTTTTTGCCATGTTAGACCTCTACTGGGAAACTGAATGTTGCGTTCATAACTGCAGGAGACCGGGGCTACCCATTAAAAACATGGCTGATGACTCCCCTCACAAACCCCCCAAACCAACAAGAGGCAAGGTACAACCAAGGCCACGCACTCACCAGAACAACAGTGGAGCGCACCATAGGCCTGCTGAAAGGGCATTGGCTGTGCTTGTCTGGGACAGGAGGCACACTGCAATACCAGCTTAGCAAGGTTTGCCTATGAAATTACATATCTTCAAATGACATTACGTGGATGTAATACAACGTGCAAATTCCTTTTTAGGTTTGCTACATTGTCAAGGCTTGCAGTGTGCTTCACAACATTGCAATCAAAAGTGTAATTCAGTGGAATGACCCACTCAGACACGATGAGCTCATGCCTGACAGGGAGTGTTTCCCACCACCCATAAAAGCCCTGACACTGAGGACAAGAGTCAATATCATACAACGGTTTTAGGTATCTGTTCTTCCAAATATTGTAATCAAATCGACAAGGAAAACACGTTTACATTGTGCCAGAATTTGTCTCACATCTTTGACACAATCAACAAGTTCTTTCAATGGTTGATTTCTCTCTCAGGCCGTTGCATACATCCTCCAGCTGCTGTTTGAGTCCAAGAATTGATGTGTTGATCTCTTGTTGTTTCAGGACTGCATCACAGGCTGACTACTTCGCTCGCGTCGGTGCACGTGGCAAAATACATTTAGAAATCTATATTATTCAATTATTGCGCCAACAAGTGTCTGCGTTGCCAAGTGCTAAAATAGAAGTCAGTTCTATTTGTGACGCAGATCGCGCTGCAAATCCTGCCTCTCCCATTTCCTCATTGGTTTATAGAAGCAGGTACCCATGTGCCAACTCCTCATTGGTTATACCCACGTGGGGGACTGAAAGACAAACAAGGTCAGTGGCGGTAATGCACCTAATTTATGAAAGTTGCCAATCGCAATAAAGTCAAGAGAAGAAAAAGCCTAGAAGGAGGAGAGCTGACTAGAAACAACTCGGTTGACCGTTTTATGTGTGGATTCATTGTCGGAGTAGAGGACCTTGTGCATTTCAGGTAAAATAACAACTCAATGTTTATATCCCAGGACAAATTAGCTAGTAACAGCAAGCTAGCTAGCTAGCTAAATAGGACAAATTAGCTAGCAAGTGCAAGCTAGCTAGCTAAATTGCCATAAAGGTATAATGCTTTTCGTAATGTAATTGGTTCAGATTTTGTTTTGATATTTTAACATGCGTGTCGTGATCGCGTTTGGTGTGGGGGGACAAAATAAATGTATGCATGATGGCGCACACGCGCAGCCGGTTTGGGTTCCGTGTGAGGTCTCTCCAATTATGCTGCCAATGCGTTGGTCCATAGCAGACAGTGAAGAGTCACTCTGCCCTCCTGTTGCACTTATATCCCTTTTTTGGCATATGTTTTTAAATCAAACCATTTCTTTTTAATTTCATTAACTGTTCTGCAGTCAGATGAGGCAGAATTGACCACAGCACTAACCTTCTCCCAAGCAATTTTTTGTTCTCCAAAAAGTATGACTTGTTTTGCTTCCACTTCAGTGATCAAAGGTTCTATTTCTGCGCCCGAAAAGTTTTTTTCTTTGATTTCTCCATGTTGGAGAACAGAAATTAGTGACATTTCTTGGAGCTTTAAAGGGAAGATTTGTGACCATAAATGGTCATTTAGGGCGGTCTTTATGTAAATGAGACTTCACGTGCACAGTGTTTTAGAACGTGTCTGATTTATCAAGGCAAAATACTTACAGGTGTGTGTAAATCAAGCATACGAGCAATTGATAAATACCAACCTTTTTGTACTTGCCAACTTTATTTTTTTCCGTACAGTTAATTTAGAAGCTTTTCTACGCAACATCGATAAATGAGGGCCCCGGTACTTGATAACCAAGCAGGGTGCAGTCCTTTTGAACTTCCTGAATTTATCCATATAGAGTACCACAGTGTGAGTCATAATACCCATTAAAAACCTAGCGGTCAAAACGGGGAAATGGTTCTAATCGTTTTTCCACTGTTCATTTTCCCCATAGGGGATTTTAGAAACACTTAAAATAATTTCTGTGTTTTGTGTAGGCTTACCCCGGTGTGATGTTTTGATAACTGTAAATCTCCATGGGACAAGGTGACTTATCAATATATTTGCCTGTATTTAATCCCCCAAAATGAAATACTAATGAACTACAAATGCCATGATGATCTGGATGAGACTGCCTAATCGAGGCAAAGCTAAGAATCTCTAGATTAACTACCATGTAGTAATGAATAAATTGGCAAAATGTCTTTAAATTGACATTTCTGTGAACTGTCTTGTGCAAGTTTTAAATTTATATAATACCTGTTAGCAAAGGTGTCAGATAGAGATGACGTGCAGGAGCTTGCAGGGATTTGTAGTCTTGCATGATGTCTACTTTGATGCTAATTTTTCGAATCGGAGAGTAAATGGAGACGAATATATTGATAAAAGTCACCTTCTCCCAGAGTGATTTAAATGGTTATCAAAACGTCACCCCAGGGTAAGCCTACACAAAACACAGCCCTTATTTTGAAGTGTTTCTAAAATCCCCTATGAAAAAAATGAATGTTGGGGAAACGATTGGAACCATTTCCCTGTTTGACCGCTAGGTTTTATGGGTATTATGACACTTCCAATGTGGGTCTCTATATGCTTTAGCTAAGTGTGCTAACACAGTCTTTAATCTGTCCTCCTTTACCTTTCCTGGCTGGCAAAGTAGCAGCGCTTGACTTAGGCAGGAGCTCACCCGAGCTGAGTACCAGCATTTCAAATGTTC
This sequence comes from Salvelinus fontinalis, assembly GCF_029448725.1. Classification (NCBI taxonomy): domain Eukaryota; kingdom Metazoa; phylum Chordata; class Actinopteri; order Salmoniformes; family Salmonidae; genus Salvelinus; species Salvelinus fontinalis. Next base: position 12,266,922 of record NC_074698.1, read on the forward strand.
TACTGCTTGAGCACCTGTTACTTTCAGAAAATATTAGCTCAAAAGTATTGTGGAGCTTCTGGACCTTAATATAAACAGTACCTGCACCCAAATTGAGTACCGGCACCTATTTCAGACCAAGTCAAGCACTGTAAAGCACCAGGATGTTGTTTCTGGTTTTCAATCTGAATTTATAGAACTGAATTTGAAATCTGAATGCATCTGAGAAGTTTAATATATTCATTTATATCAACTTGAAATGATAATTTGTAAACCAGGTACACAGACAGTGAATGCAATACCTACAACATTGAAACTGAATATATAAATATTTAATTTTAATATTCAAATCAAATTGATGTATATAGCCCTTCGTACATCAGCTGATATCTCAAAGTGCTGTACAGAAACCCAGCCTAAAACCCCAAACAGCAAGCAATGCAGGTGTAGAAGCACGGTGGATAGGAAAAACTCCCTAGAAAGGCCAAAACCTAGGAAGAAACCTAGAGAGGAACCAGGCTATGAGGGGTGGCCAGTCCTCTTCTGGCTATGCCGGGTGAAGATTATAACAGAACATGGCCAAGATGTTCAAATGTTCATAAATGACCAGCATGGTCAAATAATAATAATCACAGTAGTTGTCGAGGGTGCAGCAAGTCAGCACCTCAGGAGTAAATGTCAGTTGGCTTTTCATAGCCGATCATTAAGAGTATCTCTACTGCTCCTGCGGTCTCTAGAGAGTTGAAAACAGCAGGTCTGGGACAGGTAGCACATCCGGTGAACAGGTCAGGGTTCCATAGCCGCAGGCAGAACAGTTGAAACTGGAGCAGCAGCACGGCCAGGTGGACAGCAAGGAGTCATCATGCCAGGTCGTCCTGAGGCATGGTCCTAGGGCTCAGGTCCTCCGAGAGAGAGAATTAGAGAGAGCATACTTAAATTCACACAGGACACCGGATAAGACAGGAGAAGTACTCCAGATATAACAAACTGACCCTAGCCCCCGACACATAAACTACTGCAGCATAAATACTGGAGGCTGAGACAGGAGGGGTCAGGAGACACTGTGGCCCCATCCGATGATACCCCCGGACAGGGCCAAACAGGAAGGATATAACCTCACCCACTTTGCCAAAGCACAGCCCCCACACCACTAGAGGGATGTTTTCAACCACCAACTTACCATCCTGAGACAAGGATGCCACGGCACAACCCAAGGGGTGGCGCCAACCCAATTGAATTTTAAAACTGAATGCAATATTCATTCAACTCAGTTTGAAATCATTAAATAAGTTCAAATTCTGAATAAAATTTGTGCTTTACAAATACTTTAAAAAAAATCAATTCCAAGATACAAATAAAAAATTATGGAATTCAAATACCATTTCTGTTGCCACTGAAATGACCCATAAATAAACAAACCACACCCCCGCCATCCCCACGTGTGCGTTTGCCAAGTTGCGCCATGTCCACCAGATGCATATGCGTTTTGAAAATATTGAACGCATGGTACACAGAACGGACCACCACCTAGTGCGGCATCCCTAACGTAGCGTTCGTACTACTTCAATGTCAAAGAGTTTGCGGCATCTCGTGGACATGAGGCGTTAGTTGTACAGCAGGTCACCATAACAGATACATTTATAAAGCCAGCTATGTCTCTCTGATAAGTAATACATAAAAAAAATCAACCATTATCACGAGCAATCCGATTGCATTTTTATCTTTCCTCGATTTCCCTCGAAAAATCATGTACATTGTGGTGAACGAAGTAGTAGGCAAATCAATGGGGGTGTCAACAATTTACAATATTCCATAGAGAGGTGAAAACATACTATGAAACAAACAGCCAATGCTAATGTATCATTTAATTAAACTATCAATGTAAAAGTTGTTCAAAACCTTAATCGATACATGTATTAATGAAATTTGATCCCATATTCTCCATGCGTTTCACCTATACATCAACGTAATGGTAAAGCCCAAAATCCGCGCGAAAAGACGGCCCGCACCCCTGAGCTGCATATAGCTAGCCTACAACAGATGCCACACACATTGTTTTTCAGAGAGCTCTGATTTTAGCACGTAGTTTTAACGATTCTTTGTTGTCTTTTCTTGTTTTTATCAAAACGAGTTTTATATTTTAGTGTATCACGCTCACACTTGAAATGCCAGCCAATACCTCCTTGTCTCTGCCAGTGGATGTCAGGAAAAGGTAACGTTACAAGCTAACTAGCGCAAATGTAATGTTGCAGTGCTGTCATGTTCGGCTAGCTAGCTTGCAGCACACTGCATCCAGTTCACCCTTTGTCCTGTCAAATAAGCACACATGCATGGCATGTGGTATTCTTATTCTCATCGCATCACACGATCCACCATTCCATGCACAATACTGCGAATTAATTTTGCCACGCTGAAACGGCTCGGCTAACTGGATAGCTCGCTAGCATCTTCCACGGTTTTCCTATGCCATGTCTAGCTATTTTACTGTACCAAAGATGCGTTGTGCTTGGGAATGGATTTGGCGCCAAATAATACATTTTGTCTCATGTCAGCTGTTGCATCTCCCTTCAATATTGAATACATGCATGTTTTCATGTTTTTATGCATGTTAACTAATGTAAACGTTCGCGTTATCGCTCTAACTGTTAGCTTGCTAGCTATCATCGACTATTTGTGAAATGTTAGCAACTCAAAACGGCTAGCTATGTACATTGTCTGTTTACAGCATGATAACATTACACCAGCTGGCTTCTTGTCCGATGCTTGGTACAGTAGCTAGGATAGGAATTCAAAATCAAGTCAGGTTCACAATCAATTGTCCAGCTAATTACCTAGATAGCGTTAACATTTTAGCGTCAGCGACCTGTCAACAAGTTGTGCCATTCTGATTATGTTGGATTTGACTGTTTAGGTCATTGTAGCAAGTGGGTAACACTTTTTTGTTGTTTGTTTACAGGCTGGAGGTGTTGGAAAAAGATGAAGATGGGATCTCAGATGAGGTGAGTGACCTGATCTACCAAGTTTGACATTTGGTTTCGGATGCTAAAGACTTATTTACGTTTTCTGTTATTTAATCGTTGACTAATGTCCAGAAAGCCGATTATGACCAACCCTTTGTGAAGTTGTATTAGTCGTATGTACAAGATACACATGGTATACATCGTCCAACGAAATGTTTACTTGCAGGTTCCTTCTCGACAATAAGATACAAGCGAAAGTAAATGGCTCAGATTAGAATAAACATTTTAGCATAAGTATAATACAAGAATGCACAGTATAATATTTACATCTGTTTTGGGGATTGGGGGGCAAGTGTTTACATTGTACATGATTTAGTGTGTGGCATAAAATCGTGTGGATGAGTGCATATGTGTGTGGAGAGCTGCTTCGTGTTCGGCATTCTGATGACTTGTAGCTACAAACTGTCTCGGAGCCTGTTGGTATAAGACCTCATGCTTGATTGTCTTCCTCTCAGTAGGCGAGTGAACAGCTTGTGGCTAAGCACTTAAAATAACTTAGATGGGTAGCACCTTCCAAAGCATGTCTTCAACCAGTTTATTTAACTCATAGGACCGTGTCAAAGAAAAGGTCAAGTTGGTGCAGGACTTCCTGCATGCGGATGCCCAGGACCAGCTCAGCAGCCTGAAAGCCAAGATGAAGAGTTCAGAGATCTCAATGGTGAGTTGTGGCTGCATCCTGTCAATCTAACAAATGCACTCACTCTGGCCCATCACTCACTCCATAGAAATAATCTTTGGGTTGATCCAAAATTGCACCTTATTTCATATATAGTGCAGTGCTTTTGACCAGGGCCTACATGTTCCCCTCAGGATGGCTACCTCTCTAAGGTGAAGGCCCTATTGGGACGTGAGCTGTGTGTGGAGAATGGCTCACACGGTGATGTTGTGGAGCAGAACTGCAAGAATGGAAAAACAAATGGCTCTGCTGTAAATGGTGACTCTCACAAGGAAGAGGACGAAGAGGGAATCATGGACACCAAAGAGGCTGATGCCATGAAGTCTCCTTCTGCCCCTAAAGGCAAGGGAGGACGGAAGAACAAGTCAGACTCTGAGCCCAAGAGTGAGTAGGAGTGGTTGGGGACATCAATTTCTCCCTGGATTAATCTATACAGTATCCCTTTTCTGTGATGTCTCATGCTCTTAAAGATTTGTTATGTCCATCTAATTGTTTGACCAAGGAACTTGTAAAACCCCAAACACATCTTAGAGAATTGTACATTTTGGGAAATGACTAAGTGTTGAGGCATGTGGATGCATGTGCAATCGATTCCAAATCCTTAAATAATAAAACATTGTTTCTTTACTTTTGTCCAGAATCTCCTGGTTCCAGGGTCACAAGAAACTCTGTCTCCGGGAAACAACCGACCATCTTATCAATGTTCTCCAAAGTGTGAGTAGGAACTCGTCTGTTTCCCTTAACCTTTCACGGTCTGATGAATTCTGCTCATGAATAATCTTTCCTCTTGCTCCCTTGCAGTCAGAAGCGCAAGTCTGAGGTGAATGGAGAGGTTACGAATGGAGAGGTTACAAATAGTGAGGTGGAAGAGAAGGAGAAAGTAGACCGGGACACAGAGGAAGAGGTGAGGTGATCTTATTGTGAGGCACCTGTCACTCAGACATGTGATTTACTCTTATTAATCAATGCACCTCCTAATCAGTCCTTTCTGTTGTAGACACAGGAAGAGAAGCGTTTTAAAGTGGAGCCAGACAATAAGTAAGACCTTTCACCTTTTAACACCCCCTTTCAATTAGCCACACCCTTCCGCCAATTTGCATTGACTGTCTCCATCCTCTCTTCTCAGGCCAGTTGCAGAAGACGCCACTAGTGAGAAAATGAAGGCAGTGGCTGCAGCTAAGGTGAGGCCCATTCCTGTGCTCAAGCTGTTATATAATTTCGGAGCAGAGTTGCCATGTCAGTGTCACTAATGCTCATCTCCTTTTTCAGACTCCACCCCCTAAATGTCCAGACTGCAGGCAGTATCTGGATGACTCGGACCTCAAGTTATTTCAGGGAGATCCTGATAATGCGGTGAGAAACTCGAGGCTGTAATACTAAAGAAAATGTGATACGGTGCCATTTTAACATGTCATTAGGGCCAACTGAATATTTGTTGAATGATGACTTGCACTAAATGGGATTTTATAGAGTAAAACAATATGGATCTATTCTAGTTGTCATGGTTTCATTGATTGACTGGTAGAACAATATGACTTTTTTTGATTGTTTGTATACTTACAGCTGGATGAGCCAGAAATGTTAACAGACGAGCGCCTCTCTCTGTTTGACTCAAACGAAGACGGCTTTGAGAACTACGAAGAACTACCGCAGCACAAGATTACCAACTTCTGGTGAGTGGTCCCTTCATGCTGACCCTTCAAAATGGTATACAGCATCAGCCTTTTAGTGCATGTTTTTTTGCGGTCACCTTGGTAAAAGTGAACTGTTCTTTTTTGCAGTGTTTATGACAAGCGTGGCCATCTGTGTCCATTTGACTCTGGGCTCATTGAGAAGAACGTGGAGCTGTACTTCAGCTGTGCAGTCAAGCCCATCTATGATGACAACCCCTGCATGGATGGTATGGCCCTGACCCTTTTCACACTAACAATGTTTATATACTTGTTTTCCTTCAACCGTAGTTGATTTACAATCTTTACTAAACCATTTTATGTAAGATATACTTGAGTGGTGTACCTATGGCTAACTCTGTACTGCTATTTTTCTAGGTGGGGTTCCTGCCAAAAAGCTTGGTCCCATCAACGCCTGGTGGATCACTGGTTTTGACGGAGGAGAGAAAGCCTTAATTGGATTCACTACAGGTAATCTCAAGATCTTCTTTTAGGTTTAAGTGGATTGAATGTTGAAACATTAGCCTAATGCCTATATTCATGATGTATATAATGACTCTGACCTCTAACCCATGACCTCTTCCCCATCTCCAGCCTTTGCTGACTACATCCTGATGGATCCCAGGGAGGAGTACGCCCCCATCTTCGCCGTGATGCAGGAGAAGATCTACATGAGCAAGATGGTGGTGGAGTTCCTGCAGAAGAACCCTGACGTCAGCTATGAAGACCTCCTCAACAAGATCGAGGTGAAATACTAAGATCGTTTACTAAGATCGTTCAGTGTTGCAACTACAGTTTATTGGAGAAGTGCAGGTAGTTATTTTTCTGTTTGGTGCCTAATGAACATGGCCCAAATCTTCACACATGGCAACATCAGCTTCAGCACTGACTTGACTCGCCAGCTCTCCTCTTTGCCCCTAAGACCACAGTGCCTCCTGCTGGGCTGAACTTCAACCGCTTCACAGAGGACACGCTGCTGCGCCACGCCCAGTTCGTGGTGGAGCAGGTGGAGAGCTACGACGAGGCCGGGGACTCTGACGAGCAGCCCATCATCGTAACCCCCTGCATGAGGGACCTGATCAAGCTGGCTGGGGTCACCCTGGGAAAGAGGTAATGATAGGACCTGGTATTGTCTGATGTTGCAAGAGACTTGCTGTTTTATAAGCACAATGACCCCCCCCCCCGTAGTGCTGTCTGCTTCTCACTAGGCTGTGTGGCTGGAAGAGAATCCTAACTCTCTTAGCATGAAGTTAAAATGGCAGACTGTCGGTCAATAGCTGGATTGAAGATTCACTTCAGTCTAATTTGCTGTGGTTCATTTTATGTTAAACCGTAAAGTTAAAGGTCCAGCCGCCAGAGCTGTGTATGTGCACATGCTGATTTGTTGGGGACAATAAGGGGGTTATGTTTGTGTCCCTGCTGTTTGTTCCCTCTGATCCCTGGTGTTTAACACTCCTCTTGACATTCCCTAATGCAGCATGCTGTTGTACTGGTAGGTATTATACAGCCCTTCGGTCTGAAAATATCCTTGGCTTGTTTGGTGTGCATTGCAACAAATGTGTTGTCATAGAGCAATTTGGCGAACTGTGAAGCTCATCCCAATGTGTGCTGTTTGTCATAAAAAAAATCTGCATGGCTGCTTTGGCTGTTGAGAGCTTGAACACATCATTACTACATTTATAATAATTGATTGCATTAGCACAACACCCAACCACCTGCTTCTTTCCCTTCATAGGAGAGCTGCTAGAAGACAGGCCATCCGCCATCCCACCAAGATTGAGAAGGACAGCAAAGCAGGGCCCACTAGAGCGACTACCACCAAGCTGGTCTACAAGATCTTTGACACCTTCTTCTCTGACCAGATTGATCAGAATGAGAAGGATGGAGGAACCAAACGGCAGCGCTGCGGTGTCTGTGAGGTAACTTACCAAGTGCCAATCTGAATGAGGTTGAGCCAGGACTTTGAGGAGCCTTATTTAATTGCACTTTGAATAAGTGCAAACCTTCTGCCAAGGGAACTAGCTAAACCCTTATGTAACTAATTGGTCTCCTGTTCATAATTGAAGCATTTATTTAACTAGGCAAGTTGGTTAAGAACAAATTATTATTTACAATGACGGCCTACCAAAAGGTCTCCTACGGGGGCTGGGATTAAAAATAAATTACATAAAAATATAGGACAAACCGCACATCACGACAAGAGACAACACTACATAAAGAGACTTAAGACAACACAGCATGGCAGCAACACATGGTAGCAGCACAAAGCATGGTACAAACATTATTGGGCACAGACAACAGCACAAAGGGCAAGAAGCTAGAGACAACAATACAAAGCAGCCACAACTGTCAGTAAGAGTGTCCATGATTGAGTCTGAATGAAGAGATTGAAAACTGTCTAGTTTGAGTGTTTGTTGCAGCTTGTTCCAGTCGCTAGCTGCAGAAAAAACTGAAAAGAGGAGCGACCCAGGAATGTGTGTGCTTTGGGGACCTTTAACAGAATGTGACTGGCAGAACGGGTGTTGTATGTGGAGGATGAGGGCTGCAGTAGATATCTCAGATAGGTGGGAGTGAGGCCTAAGAGGGTTTTATAAATAAGCATCAACCAGTGGGTCTTGCGACGGGTATACAGAGATGACCAGTTTACAGAAGAGTATAAAGTGCAGTGATGTGTCCTATAAGGAGCATTGGTGGCAAATCTGATGGCCAAATGGTAAAGAACATCTAGCCGCTCGAGAGCACCCTTTCCTGCCGATCTGTAAATTACTACTCTGTATTTTAGCATGGGTAGGATGGTCATCTGAATCAGGGTTAGTTTGGCAGCTTGTGTGAAAAATTGACTATGATAGAGGAAACCAATTCTAGATGTAACTTTAGCCTGCAGCTTTGATGTGAAATGCCCTAGTTTAAAACACTCCATGTTCTCATTCTTCTGTCTCCAGGTTTGCCTAGTTCCAGATTGTGGCAAGTGTTCAGCCTGCAAGGACATGATCAAGTTCGGGGGTAGTGGTCGCAGCAAGCAGGCTTGCCAGAAGAGGAGGTAAGTTAGCTGATCTTTAGTGCCCCTTAGTTGCCTAGATAAATGGTTCCTGCCATGGCTGTTTCTGAACACTCATAACATTTTGTTCCAGAACACTGTTCCTTCCCATGATCTCATTCTGGAAAAACACTAAACAGTTCTGAGACTGTTAAAACAAACTCCACTCTCTTTTATATATATTTTTTTTAAACTGCCACTAAGTGTGAACTGGGCTATGGAACTGGGGATGGGGCAACGCTTTCCAGCTAATGAACATCTTCAGAGCCCTTAATTTCAAATTAGGCACTTATGTTGTAGGTGTGGCGCAGTCCTTCTCAAATAGTGGGGTGGGGGCTCGAAGCGATGCCATGGGGGGGGGTGCGTGTGACCATGGGGAACATGTTTTTTTTTTGCCGCAGGGAGTAGTTTTTTTTTTTGCACCGAACAAGAGCACACAGCACAGTGCGGGAGATATTTTATTTTTATTTTTTACCATTATTTTACCAGGTAAGTTGACTGAACACGTTCTCATTTGCAGCAACGACCTAGGGAATAGTTACAGGGGAGAGGAGGGGGATGAATGAGCCAATTGTAAACTGGGGATTATTAGGTGACCGTGATGGTTTGAGGGCCAGATTGGGAATTTAGCCAGGACACCGGGGTTAACACCCCTACTCTTACGATAAGTGCCATGGGATCTTTAATGACCTCAGAGAGTCAGGACACCCGTTTAACGTCCCATCCGAAAGACGGCACCCTACACAGGGCAGTGTCCCCAATCACTGCCCTGGGGCATTGGGATATTTGTTTTTAGACCAGAGGAAAGAGTGCCTCCTACTGGCCCTCCAACACCACTTCCAGCAGCATCTGGTCTCCCATCCAGGGACTGACCAGGACCAACCCTGCTTAGCTTCAGAAGCAAGCCAGCAGTGGTATGCTGCTGGCTATATGAAGTGCAGATAACAAACCCTTAAGAGACACCATGGAAAAATATTTAACAGGGATGAAAAGAAAGGCGGAGAGAGACGGAGATAATGAGACAAACGTAAGTCTCCCGAAAGCTAAGACGAGGAAATATGAATAAGGGTATGTAGAGCTTGGCTTCACTGTGACTACGGTGGGAGACAAGGAAAGACCGGTATGTTTACTGTGTCTAAAAATGTTGGCAGAGGACAGCATGAAGCCAAATAAAATAAGGCGTCACTTAAAGACATTACACCCCAATCACGCTGATAAGCCGCTTGAGGTTTTTCAGGGAAAACGTGCCGAATGTTGCCAACAATCGTCCCGCTTTGTGAATGCTACTTCAGTAAACCAGCGAGCACTGTTAGCATCATATGGTGGCGTACCAAATTTCTCAGTGCAACAAAAAAAAACTCCATAGCAGAGGAGCTGATACTACCTGCAGCATTAGACATGGTCTCTGTCATGCTGGATGACGCAAGTGCTGCAAAAATAAAAACTATCCCTCTGTCCAATGACACCTGTCGCCAGACGTATAAATGACATTGCTAACGATCTTAAAGAACAGCTGGTAGATAAAGACAAACGTTTTGCCTTACAGTTCGATGAAGCAACTGACCGCAACAGACTTTGTTTATCACTTATGTACGTTTTGACATGACCAACTCCCTGTAAAGATCTACTTTTTTGTAAATATGTCAGAGACAGAGCCACAGCTGAAGAGCTATTCAAAATGCTGGACTGCTTCCTGACTGAGAATGGTTTAAAGTGGGAGAACTGCATTGGTGTTTGCAGTGATGGTGCACAGACCATGGCAGGGATGAGAAAAGGACTTCGGGCACTCATCAAGAAGGCCTCACCTAATGCTGCGTGGACACACTGTGTTATACACAGAGAAGCACTGGCATCAAGGCACCTTTCCTCTGAATTAAGGGAGGTTATGACTGACATTGTAGGTGTAGTCAATTTTATAAAGACCAGACCACTAAAAACAAGTCTTCTCTGCTATCTGTGAGGAGATGGGAGCTGAACATCAAGCTGTGCTGTTTCACAGTGAAGCAAGGTGACTGTCACGAGGAAAAGTCTTGTCCCGAGTTTGAGCTCAGAGCAGATAAGAATGTTTTCGGAGCAGGAGCACAAGTATGACCGAGCAGAAAAATGTAGTGATGAGAACTTCCTGGCAAAACTGGCCTACCTGAGTGACATATTTGGAAAGCTAAATGAACTAAATCTACAGCTTCAAGGGAAAGATAAACACCTCCCTCAGGTCAGACAAGATCAGCTCTTTCACTCGAAAGCTTGCAATGTTGTTGCAAACTTGATGAAGGAAATACTGATTCATTCAAGAACCTGCATGAATTTGTTGACACTACTGACTATGATGCCACCTCAGTGATTCCATATATTAAGGAGCATATTTCATCACTGATGGGATTCTTTAAAAAGTACTTCCCTGAAAACAGTTCCCAATATGACTGGGTGAGATCCTTTCAATGCTCCAACTGGTTTCAGCTCTGCAGAGGAGGACCAGTTCATTGATATGACGTCTGACTCCACATTGAGACTGAGGTTCACATCACAGACACTGAGTGAATTCTGGCTGACGGTAGAGAGGCAGTATCCACTCTTAGGGCAGAGGGCCATGGGCATTCTTCTTCCTTTTGCAACATCTTATCTTTGTGAGACTGGCTTCTCTGCTGTTGTTGCACTGAAGACCAAGTACAGGTCCCAGCTAAACATTGAGTAGGAACTGAGTTGCAGTATCATGCTTCAAACCCCGCTTCGAAAAGCTGTGCTCTGCAAAACGTGCTCATTGTAGCCATTAATCCTGACTTCCTCATTTTGATTTAAAAAAAATCAGCACATTGTTTTCATTTTTGTTTTATAGGTCAGTGTTTCATATATTGTGCTCCTGCATTAATGTTGCTGATCAATTTGAATTTATTTTATTTTATTTTTCAGTATCAAATGGTCAAATGTTTACAGTTTAAATAAGGATTTTTTAAATTTATTTTTTTAATTTCAGGCAAATTTGTGCACTTAGTCTTTTCTGTTACTGACTAAAACAATGTTAATAAAGTTATTCTTTAAGTTGATCTTTCTTTCCTTTGTTTTCTTTAATGTTAATAAGGATACAATGTTATGCAGAGGTGTACTTCTAACAATTTTATAGACAAATTATACTATTTACAGTCGCGGTAGAGAGTTGGGGGGCGTGAAATGTTTGCTTCTTAGGGGGGGTGTAACAGAAAATAATTGAGAAGCACTGGTGTGGTGCCTTGAACTCATTGGCTAATGGGATCTGCTCCCTTGTCAATGTTATTTCCCCACCAGATGCCCCAACCTGGCAGTAAAGGAGGCTGAGGATGATGAGAATGTAGAGGAGGAAGAGTTGTTGCCTGTAAAGGCCCCTTCAAAGAAGGTGTCCAAGGCCAAGACTAAGAAGCGGAGCAATGGCAAGCTGACCTGGGTTGGAGACTCTATCAAAGTATGTACTCCTTAGTGTTGTAGGAAGTTCTTAACCTCAAACTGGTCAAAATATCCCTTAGTACACTAGACTTGTATTATCAATAATGTGTATGTAATTTGACTGACTTGCTGCAATGCAAACAACTCTTGGGATAAAGGTTCTCTCCTCTCCCTCCTATGTTCAGACTGAGGGGAAGAAGCAGTACTACATGAAGGCATGTATGGACAACGAGGTGCTGGAGTTGGGAGACTGTGTTTCTGTCAGCTCTGATGACCCATCAATCCTGCTCTACCTGGCCAGGTAGGTTCTATAGCAGTTTAAGAATCTTGACTTAGCCTTTTCTATTGGTTTCTGTATGGCTCAGGTGTTGACTGTCTTGGGTCTCCAGGATCACATCCCTGTGGGAGGATAACAATGGGAAGTGGTTCCATGCCCACTGGTTCTGCCGCGGTACAGATACTGTACTGGGGGAGTCCTCTGACCCTCTGGAGCTGTTCCTGGTCGAGGACTGTGAAGACATGCAGCTGAGCTACGTAGAGGGCAAGGTCAACGTCATGTACAAGGCCCCCTCAGACGGCTGGTTCATGGAGGTAAGAATTCATTGGCTTAATCGCTCTTTAAGCAGAGTCACTATCCTGGTCCCAGATCTGTGCACCCTGTCTTAACCAACTCCTACAGTTATTGTCATGCCAATTGTCTATACAGCTACTGCTCCATGCACCTCATCACTGATGTATTTCGTACCACTGTGTTTTCAGGGTGGCATGGTAGAGGACATCAAGGTGATTGACGATGACAATGGGAAGAATTTCTTCTACCAGCTGTGGTATGAAGGAGACTGTGCCCGCTTTGAGACCCCGCCTACCTCCACAACCCAAGAGGACTGCAAGTACAAGTGAGACAAAATTGACATTTAAAGCACTGATAGGGCTGTCAAGTACTTACATTTGGAGCTCTGAAAATCTAGTACTGGAATACCTTGAAAAGCGGACATTTCCTCAGTGTGGTTCTTAACGCAATCGTCCCACCTGGCCAATAGCCAGGGAAAATACAGAGCGCCATATTCAAATAAAATTATATAAAAATCAAACTTTCATTAAATCACACATGTAAGATACCAAATTAAAGCTACACTCGTTGTGAATCCAGCCAACATGTCAGATTTCAAAAAGGCTTTTCGGCGAAAGCATAAGATGCTATTATCTGATGCTAGCACAACAGTAAACAAAGAGTAGCATATTTCAACACTGCAGGCACGACACAACGCAGAAATAAAAATATAATTCATGCTTTACCTTTGACAAACTTCTTTTGTTGGCACTCCAATATGTCCCATAAACATCACAAATATTCCTTTTGTTCGATTAATTCCGTCGATATATATCCAAAATGTCAATTTATTTGGTGTGATTCATCCAGAAAAACAGCAACGTCACTACAAAATATATCAAGTTACATGTAAACTTTACCAAAACATTTCAAACTACTTTTGTAATACAACGTTAGGTATTTTAAAAAGTTAATAATCGATCAAATTGAAGACGGGATGATCTGTGTTCAATACAAAAAGAAAACAAACTGACAACTTTTTTTTTGGTAATGTGCCTCAAACAATTTACTTCAAGTGACCCACATTTTAAGATGGCCATACTTCTTCATTACACAAAGGAATAACCTCAACCAATTTCCAAAGACTGGTGACATCCAGTAGAAGAGGTAGGAACTGCAAACAAGTCCCTTAGTCTGGTGTCCCAATGAGAACTCATTGAAAAGACAGTGACCTAAAAAAAAAAAAAAAAAGAATCTGAATGGTTTGTCCTTGGGGTTTCACCTGCTACATAGGTTCTGTTATACACAGACATGATTCAAACCGTTTTAGAAACTTCAGTGTTTTCTATCCAAATCTACTAATAAAATGCATATCTTATATTCTGGAGATGAGTAGCAGGCAGTTGAATTTGGGCATGCTATTTATCCAAAAGTGAAAATGCTGCCCTCTACCCCGAAGAAGTTAAAGTCCTTTTGAAATTTGTTGTAGCCAAGGTTTTTTAATGAGCTCTTCTGCTCCAATGATTTCATTTCTGATAAGTTTGTGGTAGACTTTTCTTTCCTGCAGTTTCAATTGACTGGTGTTGCGTTAAAACTAGAGGTCGACCGATTAATCGGAATGGCTGATTTTAAATTAGGGCCGTTTTCAACTAGGCAAGTCAGTTAAGAACACATTCTTATTTTCAATGACGGCCTAGGAACGGTGGGTTAACTGCCTTGTTCAGGGGCAGAACGACAGATTTTTACCTTTTTACCTCAATCTTGCAACCTTACAGTTAACAAGTCCAACGCTCTAACCACCTGATTACATTGCACTCCACGAGGAGCCTGCCTGTTACGCAAATGCAGTAAGCCAAGATAAGTTGCTAGGTAGCATTAAACTTATCTTATAACTAATGATTAATTGATTGATTGTTTTTTTAACTACACATGGTTGATGATATTACTAGTTTATCTAGCGTGTCCTGCGTTGCATATAATCGATGCGGTGCGTATCGTTACTCCAATGTGTACCTAACCATAAACATCAATGCCTTTCTTAAAATCAATACACAGAAGTATATATTTTTAAACCTGCATATTTAGCAAATATAAATCCAGGTTAGCAGGCAATATTAACCAGGTGAAATTGTGTCACTTCTCTTGCACGCAAGGTCAGTGTATATGCAACAGTTTGGGCTGCCTAATTTGCCATAATTTTACGTAATTATGACATAACATTGAAGGTTGTGCAATGTAACAGGAATATTTAGACTTATGGATGCCACCTGTTAGATAAAATATGGAACGGTTCTGTATTTCACTGAAAGAATAAACGTCTTGTTTTCGAGATGATAGTGTCCGGATTCGACCATATTAATGACCTAAGGCTCGTATTTCTGTGTTATTATGTTATAACTAAGTCTATGATTTGATAGTGCAGTCTGACTGAGTGGTGGTAGGCAGCAGCAGGCTCGTAAGCATTCATTCAAACAGCACTTTCGTGCGTTTTGCCAGCAGCTCTTCGTTGTGCTTCAAGCATTGCGCTGTTTATGACTTTAAGCCTATCAACTCCCGAGATTAGGCTGGTGTAACCGATGTGAAATGGCTAGCTAGTTAGCGGGGTGCGCGCTAATAGCGTTTCAAACGTCACTTGCTCTGAGACTTGGAGTAGTTGTTCCTCTTGCTCTGCATGGGTAACGCTGCTTCGAGGGTGGCTGTTGTCATTGTGTTCCTGGTTCGAGCCCAGGTAAGAGCGAGGAGAGGGATGGAAGCTATACTGTTACACTGGCAATACTAAAGTGCCTATAAGTACATCCAATAATCAAAGGTATATGAAATACAAATGGTATAGATAGAAATAGTCCTATAATAACTACAACCTAAAACTTCTTACCTGGGAATATTGAAGACTCATGTTAAAAGGAACCACCAGCTTTCATAATTGAACAGGTTTCATTTATTTGAGGCAATTTATTTTATGGATGTATTATATTAAGTTAAAATATGTGTTCATTCAGTATTGTTGTAATTGTCATTATTACAAATTTAAAAAATCGTCCGATTAATCGGTATTGGCTTTTTTTGGTCCTCCAATAATCGGTTGACCTCTAGTTACAACCATGTATGGTTATTTTGACATCAAAGGTTGTCTTGACCTTGGCTTGCAATACAAAGGGACATTTTGGGTGGTTTTTTTGTTTGAGAAACATGATACAATACCCTATCTCAAATGGCAAAATGTTGAATTCCAATGTATAGTGCCTTTGGAAAGGCTTGTCAAGTGGTAATGCTGTTTTTCTTCTATACTGCAATTTAATACAGATTGAGGTCTTCAAATTACAATTCAGTGCTTGAAAGTCCTTGAATTTTACTTTGCAATGTCTATGAACCTTTTAAGTGTTTGACATTTGATAGAAGGATTAATAAGTTGGTCTTGGGTTACCGTGTCTCCTGTATTTCAGCTTCTGTGCCAGCTGTAGTAGGGCTGAGGAGAGGGAAGAACAGGAGACTCCTCGGGTGTTTGAACCCATAAAGGACGAGGACCACGACTCCAAGGCATTATATGCTCTGGCCTGCCTGAAGGGAGAGCAGTTCAAGGTGGGAGACAGCTGCTACCTGCCCCCTGACGCATACAACTTCAGGTGAGTGGAACATCCAGGAATACTGACGTTTATACATGGCATTGTTGAATACTTGTTTCTGATTGGTAAGCTAGGTTTGGTTTGCTAAACTAGCAAGTCTGTTTGTTTAGTCACCAATGCAACTAATGTAGTGATCTTGTTAACTTGCTATCTACTTCAGTGGATGTTGAAAACATTTCTAGTGGCAAATGTGTTCAATTATAGCCTTGGTATAAAAGGCATAAATAACTCTATGCATTCTCTGGAAAAGAATGCAACTCCATGTCATTTTAGTTTGGCTCCGCTAGCACATCGTGGAACACCTTCCACGTTCATGCTTTTCATAGGATGCAAAGCCCCTTGTTGATTCTCTTACATCAGTGATATTCAAAGTCGCGGTGGGGTCGCGACAACACAAATTATGGGAACAAATTAAGAGTACTTTTTATTGTATGGGACAGTATACAAATGTTTTTGGGAAAGATCTGTTAAGGGATAAATCTTATGAAGGTAATTTTATGTAAATTTAAATGTATTGAGTTTAAGGTCATTAGATTTGGAGGGGTGGATCCCAAGAGATTCTGGTGCAAAATGGGGTCCCTGCTGAAAGTTTCAATACCACTGCCTTAGGCATGGTCTTCATTGGGGACAACTAGGGAAATCCTAGTGTTGGTGAATTCAACATCAGCTTTTTAAGAAAAAACATATCTCCCCTTACCATAACATTCTTTTATTTTGTGCTCAGTGTGAAGGCAGCCAGTCCAGTGAAGCGTCCTCACAGGAAGGAGGACGTGGATGAGGAGTTGTACCCAGAGTACTACAGGAAGCATTCAGACTACATCAAGGGCTCCAACCTGGATGCCCCTGAGCCCTTCAGAGTGGGACGCATCAAGGAGATCTTCTGCCACAGACGCAGCAACGGGAAGGCTGACGTGTCTGAAGTCAAACTGCGCTTGTACAAGTTCTACAGGTGAGCACCCAAGTCAAATGTCATGGTAGAACTGCAAAGAAGGACCCCTTGGATCCATGCCAAATTTAGTAACTTTTGTACAATGAGAATGTCAGCCTAAAATGCATCTCTTCGCTGTAGGGGAGTTGAACTGGTGCCAATATATGCATGTCTAACTTTGTCTTCTGTGGTTTTACTTTACTCTTAATGTTCACCCTCTCAGGCCTGAGAACACTCACAAGGGGGTGAAGGCAGGTTACCACACAGACATCAACCAGTTGTACTGGAGTGACGAGGAAGTGACAGTCAACATGTCGGAGGTGCTGGGCCGGTGTCGTGTGGAGTACGGAGAGGACCTGAATGAGACAGTTCAGGACTTCTCCTCAGGCGGACCTGACCGATTCTACTTCCTTGAGGTGAGGCTGGACTAGATGAGAAGCAATTGAGCAACTTTAACTTCCCATATTAATATTGCATGCTAAGTAGCTGAGATGCTCATTCGAGGAAGTTTGCTCAAGATGGTAATATCAGTTTCCTTCTCACCCAAAGGCTTATAATGCTAAGTCCAAGAGCTTTGAGGACCCACCCAACCATGCCCGCTCTGCTGTGAACAAGGGCAAGGGGAAAGGGAAGGGCAAAGGTAACTACTCTCCTCTACTTATTGCCAGTCACATAGTTCTCTCCTTTTGAAATGTTCTCTTGCCTATTAGAGGTTTAGGCTTGTATTGAGGCTTCTCTGACTACTGTTGTAACTGTGGCTCCAAACCCCCTGCCCTCCAGGTAAAGGCAAAGGGAAGTCGTCTTCTGCTCAGGAGCCTCCAGACCAGGAGCCTCAGGACCCCAAGGTGCCCAAGCTGCGTACCCTGGATGTTTTCTCTGGCTGCGGTGGGCTCTCTGAAGGCTTCCACCAAGCTGGTTAGTAGTTTCTTCACTTCAACAGCTTGGGAAATGTCTAAGTTGTGGGTGACCACAAGGGAACTTTTTTAATATACAGGTAGAATTTCTTACAAGAGTTAAGTGTTAATCAGGCCACATAGTGACTGCAATTTGTTGTTGCTCCTACCTGTCAGGTATCGCTGAGACTCTGTGGGCCATTGAGATGTGGGACCCAGCAGCCCAGGCATTCAGACTGAACAACCCGGGCACCACAGTGTTTACAGAGGACTGCAATGTGCTGCTAAAGCTGGTGATGTCTGGAGAGAAGACCAACTCCCTGGGCCAGCGGCTGCCCCAGAAGGGAGACGTGGAGATGCTGTGTGGAGGCCCTCCCTGTCAAGGCTTCAGCGGCATGAACCGCTTCAACTCCAGAACCTACTCCAAATTCAAAAACTCTCTGGTGGTGTCTTATCTCAGGTCAGTTAAACAGATTTGCACATTTCCATACAAACATATGTATGAGTACATTATTGATCTGTCTAAGTGGTTGCTGTGTAGTTATATACTTTCCCCTAACGTGTAGTCTCCTCTTATAGTTACTGCGACTACTACAGACCCAAGTTCTTCCTGCTTGAGAACGTGAGGAACTTTGTCTCCTTCAAAAGCTCCATGGTCCTGAAACTGACTCTCCGCTGTCTTGTCCGCATGGGCTATCAGTGCACATTCGGAGTCCTTCAGGTGAGTTATTAGTGAACTTAAGCTGGCATGTTTGTTTCTGAATGATGAATCCAATAGTCTGCAATGTTTTTAGTTATTGTGAAAGTCATTCATATGGGATATGCTTAAGCCTGACCTCTGCTGTCCACTCCTCCCAGGCTGGGCAGTACGGCGTGGCTCAGACGCGGCGCAGGGCCATCATCCTGGCGGCCGCGCCTGGGGAGAAGCTTCCTCGCTACCCAGAGCCCCTGCATGTGTTCGCTCCCCGGGCATGCTCTCTCAACGTGGTGGTGGACGACAAGAAATATTTCAGCAACGTCACACGGTAACCAGCCACCAGTCAATGTAAAAGCGTGTGGTTGTATGGCTTGTGATGTGAATGATAAGGGCTGTGTCTAGTTTCTGATTGTTCCTTCCTGTTTCAGAGGTAATGGCGGTGTGTACAGGACTATCACAGTCAGGGACACCATGTCTGACCTGCCAGAGATCCGCAACGGAGCGTCTGCTCTGGAGATCTCCTACAACGGAGAGCCCCAGTCCTGGTTCCAGAGGAAGATCAGAGGCACACAGTACCAGCCCATCCTCAAAGACCACATCTGCAAGGTACAGCTGCGGCTCGGTCTTTGGAGTCTCTTGGATGCTTTAGTCAGCTATTAGGCCTCAGTGCAGCTTAGTGAAAAACTGTTTGGTTTTTACAGGAGCAGATTTGTTGTGCCTGTAATGCTTGGACATTGGTTAAATGAGAACTGTCAAGAGGATGGGTGGGCAATAGCATTCCCTGAAACCAACTAAGTCCCTCTTTGGTTTCCAGGACTTGAGTGCCCTTGTAGCAGCCCGTATGAGGCACATCCCCCTGGCGCCTGGCTCTGACTGGAGGGACCTGCCCAACATGGAGGTCCGGCTGAGAGACGGGACCTCATCCAAGAAGCTCCGCTACACCCACCCAGACAAGAAGAATGGCCGCAGCAGCTCTGGAGCACTGAGGGGCGTTTGTACATGTTCAGGAGGTACTCCATTTTTATGGATGTAGGCCATACAAATGTTATTAAATGCTTACTGGATTTCATTTTTCCCCCATTTTAAATACAATAGTAACCTAATCAGTTTAGCCTCTTGGCTAAAACAGTGGGTGCTTGGCGTGTTCATAACCTGTTCATTTTTAACGCACTTTTTTAGTTCAGATGGCAAATCCAAGGGGTTGTTGTAATGCTGTCTGTAGACATGTTCTGCTTGCCATCCTGTCCTCTAGGGGTGCCCTGTGACCCTGCTGACAGGCAGTTCAACACTCTGATCCCCTGGTGTTTGCCTCACACGGGGAACCGCCACAACCACTGGGCCGGCCTCTATGGCAGGCTGGAGTGGGACGGCTTCTTCAGCACCACCGTTACCAACCCTGAGCCCATGGGCAAGCAGGTAAAATCTAATACTGTACCAGTTCTAGCAGAATTGAATGGCTAGGACCATTTCACCTCAGGACACAGCCATGTAATAACATGTACAGTGGTTGTAGTTTGTTGTAAATACTTGTCTACAGAAATGTATTGGTCTCTCTCCTGCAATGTTGGATGCTTTTGGTACTAAATGTCCCGTCATGTTTCAGGGTCGAGTCCTGCATCCAGAGCAGCACAGAGTGGTCAGTGTGAGAGAGTGTGCGCGCTCTCAGGGCTTCCCTGATACCTACCGCTTCTTCGGAAATGTTCTGGACAAACACAGACAGGTACTGGACTGGGTCTCTCTGTTCTCCATCAGGAATGCAATCCCCTCCTAGAAAATTCCTTGGAGTGACACTTTGTTTTTGTCCCCCCCCCTCAGGTTGGTAACGCTGTTCCTCCACCACTCTCCAGAGCCATTGGACTAGAGATCAAGAAGTGTGTCTTAGAGCGGATCAAGGAGGAGAACGAGAAAGGTTAGGCCTGCTCAAAGTGCATTCTGTGGTAGTTACTGCTGCTCATTAGGCATTTTGATGAAATACTGATAGTGGCATTAATGTGGATGGGAAGCATGTCATCAGTATCCATACTATGAATGCCATTTTCCTCCATCAGAGAACGGGAAGCAGGAAGAGAACCTAAAGCAGGAGAAGATGGAGGTCTCGGACTAGTGCCTGGCCCTATTCCAATCCCCTTTCCACTGAGAATCAAATTCCCCGGAGATCCTGAAGCCCACATTTTTTAAATGAGCTGGCCAGTCTGCAGTACCATTCCATGTTTATGATTTTCTAAATGTGATTTTAACCGTGTTTGGAAAGTGAAAATAAATTGTATGTAGTTTTTATATGTTGTAATATTTCAAATAAAGCTCTTATTAAATGGCAGTTCCCTCTCACATTTTGTCTTGGCAGCAAAAATCTGTGCATACAGTAACTGGTGACGCTTGAATTTAAGCATTCTATGGGACAATTAGTGCCCCATTTACTACCAATACCAGGCTCTCATGCCCTGTTAATGACAAATGTTATCAGTGATAAGTGGTTCCCCCCAGTCATAACCCTCTGTTCTGCTTCTCTCCACCCCCCCCAAATTGAATTAAGGTTCTGTAGACGATTTTCCTACAAACAAGTGATACGCAGTCAGAATGACAAGTCTTTATTCAGAGCCACATCTTATTACATGAACAAAATCTGGCATTCCTCCTGAAATGTCATCTCCATCTCAGTTGTTTGATGGTCTGGGAGGGGAGAAAAGATGGTTGGATCAAAACAAATCTGATGCAATTTAGTGAAGCCACTGATTAGGCTTTCAATGCATATGAAATCTATTAGTTCATGAGTGCTCCATCTGACATGAATCTAAAACAATACTCACTTGGCCCATTCCACATTGAGGATAAGATGATCGTATCCAAATCCTGACACTCCTGCGATGGCTCTGGCTGCATCCTCCCTGCGGTGGAAACTGATAAAGGCAAAGCCCTGAAGGACAAACAGAGGCCGTTAGAAGGCAAACAATTACAGAATAAACCAAACACGACAACCATTTGAACTTCTGAAAGACCTGTAAATGCGCCCACAACTTTCAATTACTTTTTTTTACCCTGCACAAGCAAGTTAATGGTTATGCATACACTACTTCTAAACTAGTAACTATTTGAACTTCTACTACTCTCACCTTGGACTGGCCTGTGTTTTTGTCCTTGGCCAGGTAGATCCTGGAGATGGAGCCGAACGGCCTGAAGAGCTCCTGCAGATCCGTCTCGCGTGTGTCCTCAGACAGGTTGGTCACACGGATGGTGGCGTTGTCATCAGCTGTGGACGGATAGACACACTTTTAGGCATCTTACCAAAATGCCTGGCTTTGTTAGAAATGTTGTTTTAAATATCTCTGACTGAACTGGGATGAGTGTTGTCCAGACATCAAGATACTTCTCAAACGAGATTACGGTGTTAAGGTCTATAGACTAGTATGCCCCTTATTATCACATCCAATAGGGCTTCGCCGTCATTGTAAATAAGAATTTGTTCTTGATTGACTTACCTAGTTAAATAAAAAAATTCTAGAAAACAGCGGAAGGGTCAAAGCATACGTACATGCACCACGGCGATTGGGTTGCATGGACTCTCCTCTACGTGTGCTGCCGTCCCTCAGGCTGGGGGGCACATACTTCCCCGTTTTGCTCCCTGCAGCTGGTGCGGCAGGCTCAGGCTCGTCTGAAACAGTTAAAAAAATATTCAGAAGTGATGTCCATTTAACCAATCATGACTGTGTACATTTACATGACAATACCCCCGGCAGCCTTTGTCGGGTCTCCAGTGGACAGGCCCAGCTGCTCGGCCAGCTCCTTCTGCATGGGACCCAGAGTGTCCTTGTAGGGGCAGCGGGTGGTCCAATGGTCTCCTTTACAGATTCGACAGGACACTATCTTCTGTCCCTTCAGCTTGTTCATGGGGTCCTCTTCCACATCTTGGGCATTCAGGTCCTGAGAGAAGGGTTGAGGTTATTACATATAACTGATTTATACCAGAACTAAAAGGTGACAAACTAGGATCATATAAAAACTAATGAACTGGTGGATTGTTACGACTGAAGATACGAAGAGGCAGTTATTTCCCAGGAGATCTCTGATGGCTCAAAGAAAACAATACTAGATCAGCCTCTCTCAGTGGCTCCTCACCTCTTTGCTAGAGATGAACACCATAAAGACATCATCACTGACTGTGGTATCAGCAACATTGGGACCTGGTGGGTCATACTCTGAGTTGCCAAACTTCTTCCAGTTCTGATTGGCGGGGATAGAAAAGCAATGTTAAGTCAAATCAAAATACCTTCACATTTTAACCCCTTACACTTGTGGGAATTGGCCTATATGGATAGGGCTAAATTGAAATGTGAATAAGGATATGCATGACCATGGCAGCAACTGAATCCAAACATTACACTGTTGATTTTGTGCATTTGAAATTTACTGTACTTTTTGACGCATTTGTTGATAATGAAATCTGAACATTTTCTGGATAGATCCAGTAACAAAGAATGTGTGGAAAATTTGGGGTAGGTGCAACAAAAGCATGACGAGGGTTTGAGTGAGGACTAACTGGTGTTTTCAAGTGGCCACACCTCTCTAAAGTGTGAACAGTTCCTAAGCAATTTTAATGCAATTTTACGACTCAAAGAAGATTCTTCAACTATAAGGTGCATTTTTGAGCTCTCCTATCTGTGCCGTTGAGGAACTAGAGGAAGCACAGGCAGTTATTTTGTTTGGAACACCGCCCTGCATCCCTGCCGTTACCCAATTACTGTTTACGCAATACAAAAACGATCCATTATAAATCACAATCTGGGTCAGATGGGCATCATTTGAAAGCTTGCTCTATTGCCAACATGACTAGCTAAATGATCAAATATAATCTTAATGTTAGGCTTTCACAAGGCAATTCAGAGAAGCCGATCGTAATTTTGGTGTCATGAGTGCATTCAGATGCAAATCTTCTTCACAATACCCAACAAACAAACTCAGGTAAAGCTGTTAAGAAGCCCTTTTGACCTAGACTTGGTGCTCCGGTACCGCCTGCCGTGCGGTAGCAGAGAGAACAGTCTATGACTAGGGTGGTTGGAGCCCATGGCAATTGTCTGGATGTGTCAGAGGAAGGCCCCAAAAATTGCCAAGGGATCCAGCCACCCTAGTCATAGACTGTTCTCTCTGATATCGCACGATAAGCGGTACCGGAGCGTCAAGTCTAGGTCAAAAAGGCTTCTTAACAGCTTCTACCCCCAGCCATAAGACTCCTGAACAGTTAATCAAATGGCTACCCTGACTATTTGCATTATCCCTACCCCACCCCCCATTTTTAAGCTGCTGCTACTCTGTTTATTATCTATGCATAGTCACTTTACCTCTACCTACATATTACCTCGACTAACCGGTGCCCCTGTACATTGACTGTACTAGAACCCCCTGTATATGGCCTCGCTACTGTTATTTTATTGTTGCTCCTTAATTATTTGTTATATTTCTTTTTTCTTAAAACTGCATTGTTGGTTAAGGGCTTGTAAGTAAGCATTTCACTGTAAGGTCTACTACACCTGTTGTATTTGGTGCATGTGACAAATAAAATTAGATTTCTGTTCAGTATGGGGGGGTATCACACCATGTCATCTTGTAACTGTATATCAAACATAGTGATCATAGATGTTGACAGTGTATATTACATGAGTCTAAGGATATGTGAAGTGCCCATTTGGACTAATGTGTGTTTGGCTTGCTTGTATGACATCAGTGGTATTTATAATAATCCTTAACGTCTCATCTTTCAAAACACATAGAGCCTCGTAATTTACAGCATTTACCTCACTCAGACAAAACAATTATAAAGTTACCCAATTAGCGGGATTGATGGGAGCAACTTCTTGTCACACAGTGCTCAAGTTCAGAACAGCTGTCAGTCAAAACCCATACAAAGCTGTGAGGAGACCCTGAGCTCTGACTTCGTGCATAGCATGTTATTGTACAGCCACTGCCTCCAAATCTGCCATTTCCCATCCATATACAGGTACGAGTGTAAAGGGTTAACATACAATCCCATCAAACTCAATACTGAGGTGTTGAGCAACAGGTCAAGATTGTGCTAAATTCCCAAAGAAAACACTGACCTTTCTCCTGGCAACAGCTTTGGAGGCCTTCCTAGTCTCAATCTTGAAGGTGCGAATAATCTATAACACAAATGACAAATGTTAATTTCTTGGTTAGTTACATCTGATTCAGACATCAGGGGCAGTAGACTTTGTTGGAAGGAATCAATAATCTCACTCTCCTATTTGGATGAGCATTAAAACAAAAAGTACCTTGAACTTCTTTCCATCCTCATCGATCTTGTATTCCGTGATGGTTTTGATATTTCCTTTGACGGTTTCTTTTGGAGGGGGTAGGGTACCTGGTGGTGGGGATGACAACACACAAGAGGTCCTGATAGTTAACAATAACATCGATACATCGATATTGTTAGTGGAACGTTAGCTGCCTACCACCAACTAAGGCAATCCAACTACAGCATAACGAGTATACTGTAACGACCCTGGGTTTATAAGCACGGAAATCGACTCTGCCGCTTGAGCATGCTTTTGCGGCACAGTCGATAGCGCGCCGGACTTCGGGCTAGGTCGAGGGTTCGAGACCTGCTCTTTGCTGTTTCATTACAATACTTTATTTTCCTGACAGACTAACGTTAGTTAGCTACCAAGGTTAGTTACTAACTAGCCAACTAACGTTACGGGGGGGTAGTCTTCTCCCTGACAAATCACAAAAATGTGTGAGAGAGAGGCTAAAAAGAGAAAGAGGCTAAAAAGAGGCTAAAAAGTGTGACAGATAAACTAACGACTATAATGGAAGAAAAATACACGTGGAAATCGCCTGGTTTAGCTAGCAAGTTAATGTCAATGCTAGCAAGCTAATGTTAGCCAGCTTCTTACCTTCGTCTCCCTCCTCTTCAACCTGATCGGCCCAGCTGGG
This sequence comes from Salvelinus fontinalis, assembly GCF_029448725.1. NCBI lineage: Eukaryota > Metazoa > Chordata > Actinopteri > Salmoniformes > Salmonidae > Salvelinus > Salvelinus fontinalis. Next base: position 12,292,354 of record NC_074698.1, read on the forward strand.
CTTGGAACTAAAAAGAAGGATTAACACACAGAATTTGAGAATTCAAACACATGATATTTATATACGATAATCATCATATTTGTATTGAAGAACTCACTCGTCGTATTCAATCGACGGCATTCTGTCTGTGCGCGCAGCGGCCAGAGAACAAGGAAAGATACACGAACGACACAAACTGAAAAGCTGACCAAATAGGATAACTAGAGCGCCACCAACGGGTACGGAGGCTACTTAATGCAACTGAAACGATAGTGCACAAAATCTTATTCGATGAGGTTTAACGGCGGTTGGTAAACAATTAATGTTGTATTACCGCCACATACTAGTCTGGAGTATAACTACCTTATACATTGCTTGAATTTGTTTTTAAACCAACAAATACCCTACCATCTAAACCTACACTTCACAAAAAAAGTATATAATAATAAACAATATAAAAATAAACCACCACCCTGCTCCACTTTTTAAATATATTTAGTCCTACCTCAGGCCAACAGCCTGAAAGGATGAGACACCACCACTTAACACACTGTAACTTCTGACGTCAAGTCTCGCACAACAAAAAAACCTCTCTGCAGCTGCCACCACAACCTCAATTTTATGCGATTTACATTACATCACTGCAGTTCAGTTGATAACCATTGCTATAATTGCTAGAAATACAATCTTACTGAAACATATATCACTTGTTGGCCTATCCCTCTGTACTGGTACAGATCTACTACTTACACCACTCCTCTCAGGATCCCTCCCCCTTGACCCATCTTCCTCTACTTTCTTCATTGCCTCAGCATATAACAACTACTCTAACCCGGTTTCAACCGCTGTGTCTTTGAGACGCAGAGTAGGTGAACGGATGATCTCTGCATGTGTGGTTCCCACCGTGAAGCATGGAGGAGGAGGTGTGATGGTGTGGGGTGCTTTGCTGGTGACACTGTCAGTGATTTATTTAGAATTCAAGGCACACTTAACCAGCATGGCTACCACAGCATTCTGCAGCGATACGCCATCCCATCTGGTTTGTGCTTAGTGGGACTATCATTTGTTTTCAACAGGACAATGACACCATTAAAAGCGATTTGTATTTGTAGAAAAAAGGTTTGTATCCGTAGAAATCAATTTCTATAAATCGCTGGCAGCCTCTCGTTCAGCCATGTTGATGCCTGCCTTACAAGGCTGCAGAAATTATAGTACGTAACCACCATCGCTTTCTAGGGGTACTACAAATCGCTTTCTACATGTGAGAACTTTTTGTATTTTTCTTGTTGTCAAATCCCTGCCAAAAGTCAGGTGACCTTAGCGCTTCCAAATATGGAGTTGCAGGTTTGCCATATCTGTCAACATTCTAATGCAAGATATTGATTTACAAATACAAATCAAAAGGTGTTTGTTTGTGGATAATGAATTGCATTTGTGGATAGTGATTTACATTTGTGGATTGGTGATGTACATTTGTGGATTGGTACTTATTTGTACAGATCATGATACACAAATACAAAATGCATGCTGTATGTTCACAATACATTTGGCATGATATTGATCCCGTACTGCTGAGTCAAGGAGACAGTGCAGCATCGTGACAACTTTTATCAGTTGTAGGTAGGCTATTTAACATGTTTTCCATAAAACATATTAATGCACTAGAACTGATATAATGGCGACAAAGCATCGGAAAATTACTTTATGTGCTCTAGAGCTCTTTAGATAAATTCGCCCAGAGGTGGATTAAAGTAAACTGCATTCAAATGTCGACTTTTCTTATGGATAACCGTATCAAGCGAAGGGTTTTACTCATGCTCAGTTCTAGAGTAGCCTAGAATGGCATAGAAATTAATAGCCTACTTGATGACCAACATATGCAAATGTTACCTATCATTCTCCACATTTAATGTCAGTTTCATAGAAGACTGTTACCCCATAAATTCCATTTCAAATTTCCATATTCCACATTTACATATGTTGGCCCTCAAGTAGACTATTAATTGCTATGCCATTCTAGGCTACTGTAGCCTACCATTTGACACAGTACAATAAATTTGTCGAAATTACGATTTCACTGGAGTCATTGCAAATCAATTTGTGCCACTTGTGTAGCCTCCCTGGAGCTGGCAAATAGATGTAACAAATATAACTGCGTTTTTTGTTGTAGCCTTGTGTTATTATGCAATTCTTAATAGCCATGTTTAGTTAATTAAATTGGAAGTTTACAATTGTGATCATGGTCACAGCTCTATCGCGTATGTATCATTCTCCACATTTAATGTCAGTTTCATTGTGGACTTTTCCCTGAAATTAGATGTTGGCCTTTCAGGGGCTATGGGCTACCTGCATCTAGCTCAGCAAACAATGGCAAAGTTGAATTGCAACTTTAAACTCAGATTTTAGTCAGTAGCCTATGCCTATTGAAATAACAAGTCAATCTTGCGAATAGGCCATTTATAATTGTTTGTAGTTTTAACATCTGGCACATAAGAATGCACAATTGCCTGAAAAAAGCCTAACATAATTTTTTTGAAGTTATAATATATAATAATTATATATTATATATAGTTATAACTTTTTATCCTGTGCTTTTGGTGTTCATGTTTTTCTCCTGTTCTGTAAGCTCATCAAGTGAAAACTGTAAGCAATGTAGGAATGTAGCTACATTTGAAATAGCTATTTTTAATGTGTTCAATTTCCATTATCCGATACTGTAATAATGAATATAGAAGAGAGCATAGTTTAGACTTCATTGAAAAGAAACTTGACCATCAAAAACATCTTACATCAGAAACATTGGAAGTGCATAGAGCTGCAGTTATTTACAGATAAGTCATCAACTGTGTGTAACACTTGCTTATCAGAAACACCATAAGTGCAAGCATCCAAAGAGCAGAGAGTATTACTTTTATTCATGTATTATTCAATGCCATATCTGCTGAGCTCCTTCCACAGCAGGCCACTCTGATGTTATCAAACACAGCCATGTAGAGCAGTGGATGGATGCACATGTTCAGTGTCGCCAGTCCCTTGGACACTTGGTAGGCCTTGTACACCCAGTCGCAGACAGAGCCAAGTTTGTGAACCTTCTGGTAGAAATAGTAGCTCTGGAGGAGGTGATAAGGCACAAAGGAAATGGCATACAGCACAACCACTGCAAACACCATCAGGGCCACCTTCCGTTTCTCCAGGGAGGTTATATTCACATTCCTCCACACCACCCTCAACACTGCGCAGTATGATGCAAATGTGACCAGGAAGGGAATAAAACACCCAACCACAGACAGAAAGACTTTGTAAAACAAGTGAGAGTACGCAACTGCATCACTGTTGGTGCAATAGGAGTAGGATACACAACAGGTTTTGTTGCTTCCCTCTGGACATGTGGAGGCAAACTTCAACACAGGAGAGGAGATGGCTGTCACAAAGATCCAGATGATGACACTGGCAGCCTTGGCTTTGGCGGGGTTCACATGGTTCCGGCTGAAGAAGGGGTACACAATGGCCACATAGCGGTTCACACTGATACACATGATGAAGTAGATGCTAACATACAGGTTGCAGGTGAAGAGGAAGCGTTCTATCTTACAGACCGCAATCCCAAACAGCCAGTTCTTGTCCTGCATGTAGTAGACTATGAGCAGCGGCAGGGTGAGGACATAGAGCAGGTCACTGATGGCCAGGTTACAGGACAGCACCACACCAGTGTGCCAGCTGTTCCTATCCCTGGTCGCCAGGAGCCTCAGGGCAAACAGGTTACCAACTAACGCCACGCAGAACTCAACACCGTACATTGAAGGCAATAACTGCACTTGGAACTTGTCACCATGACAAGAAGAGTTGTGATCCATCATGTTTGTTGTGTATTGACTTCTGTGGGAGATTAGAAAATAGGAGGGGAAAAGGCTGTGCAAACTGGCTCCCAAAAGTGGTATTTGTTAATCTGTGTGGAAGAAAAAGGATAAAGATATTCATTATATTCTGAAGTGGAGAACCATTATTTTATGCAGTTCATCCTCATCCCCTAAGGGGAACTTGGCATTGTGACAGCCAATACATCAGTTCATAACATCAATCAGTATCATTCTGTCACAATACATGTAATAAATTGATAGTGGTTGTCTTATCTCTTATCAGAGCTGTTGTCTTATCAGAAATATACATCTGTGGTCAAAAATAAATAAAAACACTGCAGTTCTCCATACTAATGTTGTGCAATGGTTAGCAAATTATAATTGAAAATACCATGGACCAAGGTGGCGTAAATCTTAAACCAACAGAATGTCTGTCCAAAACATCCCATGGAGCCATACACATGTTAACTACAAATTTTCTTTAAGAAAAGCCACAAGACCGTTTCTGATGTGACTTCTCCAGTCTATTCAACAGACACAAAAACCTGAAGTATGCACCAGTATTCAAAAACAGACGGTCAATTATAAACATCCCACATTTACAAAATGTTTGTCCTTACACTTTACAGATATTTAAATGTATGATGGCAATGACCTCAGAATAAAGACAGATTAGTACTTACTCATTGACAGACAGATAAGGCTACATTTCCTGGGGTAGATGTTCAGAGACCAGTAGAACTTCCAACGATTGGTTAGTTGCATGTACAAAGATTTAAAGCTGTCACTTCCCTTTCTGAATCCCTCACAAATCAACCACTTTGTAGACATTTTCAAGAAGTGTGACCAACACTGCCTGCCCCTTGTTCTATTTGTAGCACAGCACAAAATAAAAATGTCACAACTCAAGTCTCATGTTCACCAGCCTCGGCTCCAGTTAACGCTCACACTTTGAGGTGAAAGCATGTGGCAGAGACGACACGAGTCAGCCCCAAGAAAAAAAGGCTACACACAATTGAGCTGTACTTTGCATCCAGCAATTTATTTTCCAATGCTTATAACATTTATATAAACATGTTCACAAGGTACAAAATGACATCATTGCATTTTCATCCAGTCCTCCAGCTGACTTGTAGCAATAACGAAGTCCTATCATGAAGGAATACATTTCTGTTCATGGTGATCAGAAACCGCAGACCACAATAGTGAGTCAATACTGCCATCTGGTGTTCTACTAGGGTAGAGCGCTCAGAGTGCATCAGTCCAGGCTTTCGAAGGGTATGACGCTCAGCTCTTCCCCTTCCTCTGTTTGAAGCCTCCCTTCGCCCCTCCCGGACCCTTCTTGAAACCACCAGGACGAGGTTTGCCCTTAAACTTAGAACCCCCATCACCCCCAAATTTCTTTCCCCCAAATTTACTGCCCCCCTCAAACTTCCCTCCAAATCTTTTATCCCTATCACCAAATGTCTTCCCTCCAAACCGTTTGCCCCCATCCCCAAATTTCTTTCCTCCAAACCTCTTGCCCCCCGGTGACATCTTTCCAAAAGATTTGCCTCCATCCCCAAATTTCTTTCCCTCTTTCCTGTCTCTGTCACCCCCCATTCGGTCTCTGGGTTTCCCTCCTGGACCAGACCTATGAGGTGGCTTGGAACCATATTTGCTTTCCCTGTCATTGCCAGAGAACGGTTTCCTCTTCTTGAAGGGTCCTCCTGAGGGCCTTTCAGGTCTTTGCCTCCTCTTGGCTGCAGGGAACATATCTAGATGGGGGAGGGAGAAAAATAAATATAGAAGGTGCTTTTGTCTGTCAAAGTAGCACAAAAATATAGTACAACAAAACACAAACTATAGAAACTTGGTTCAGTATTGAAAGAGTACATACCTTCGTCTGGCTCCTCCCCTACAGCCTGTCTGTAGTACTCTGCCTCGTCGTCAGATTCAACAACCGGAGGCCTGTTATCCTGGTTCCCAGGATCCTCCACTTCAGGGTCATGCTCTTCCTCCTCCTGGCGCTTCCTCTTGATGCCCGCCATGCTTCTTTTCCTGACGTTACAGAAACAAACATCACTGTTCCACTCCAACGCAGGTGGAATGACTAGCAGTTACAATGTGCTATAACACTCACTTGTTCTCCTCCCGTAACGCTTTCTTTTGGGCAACATCATGCTCTTGTTTTTTCTTCCGTTCCTGCTTTTCTTTCATCTGCGCCTCTTTTCGGACCAGGATCTCCTGAAGCTCTTCCTCAGTCTTGGCGACTTCAGAAAATACATTGAGGGCCTGTATCAGCATTTCACCACGACCAATCAACAGAAACACCCATTCTCAGTGGATGTGTCAGTAAGCGTTTACTTTTTTGTTGTTGAAATATCACAGGCAATCATAGTGACATTTTCATCATGTACATCCCAGACATCTAAATCAACAGGAAGCTGACAGGTATACTTACTGACTGCATGGTAGAGTATGTTCCCCTCTCCCATTCCCTCCTCGATCTTCACCAGCTGCATGGTGATGCGTGGGCCAATCTGAAGAGAAAACCAACCGATGCTGTAAAAACCTACCAGAACTGCTTACAATGTCTCATCAGTAGGATCAACTGCTGAAGGCATCAGGATGTGTCAGTAAGCGTTTACTTTTGTGAAATATCACAGGTAATCATAGATATCTTTTCATCATGTACACCCCATGGACAGAAAATGACAAGACAAGCTGATGCTATAAACCTAACATTTATAGTCACTGCCAACACAGGCGTAGACAATTCTATTGAAACACTGGTTACAATGTAATATCATTAAGATCAACCAATAAGTCACCATGGTAATCACCTCAGTCAGTCTCACAGCGCTCTGTTGAGACGCCATGTTACCACGCCCGGAGTAGATCTGTGGCAGTTCCGTTATGTTGTGATCTCCATCTAGCTCTGCTTCACTTTCTGAAAGATTAGCCCCTCTGAAAGAAAGTTAGCAGGGTAAGAGAACACATAACAGCTGGCCAAATCAGAATTACTTTGTAGGTAGATCACTTCACAGCCAACATGGTAGTATCACCCAAATAACATTATGAAACAGCACAAATTCATCAAAGCAATATTGAGAACCCAAACACATGCAGATAGACCAGATAGATCAAGTACAGCAGGAGATACTCTGCAGTCTGCTAGGACTATAACAGACAGGGCTCTTACTTCATCAGCAGCTCACTGATGTCCTCAAACTTGCTCATGTTGGGGAACTTTTCCTGCATCAGCTTCTTCACGCCTTTACTCATGCCCACAGGGACTACTTTCAGGCTGCTGCAGAGGGGGACAGGGAGAAGGACAAGGTTGAGTGTGGACTGAACCATTTAGTCAGCTGGAGGGGGGGGGGGGTTCTGCACGATGGGCGCATCAGTGCGTTTACTTTGAATATACATCACTAAACAGTCAATTCACAATCTGTCATCCTCTGAGCCCAAGCAGTCTTCCTATACAGCCACCTTGAATTAAAACGAGTGCACAAAACAGCTTGTATACTTACTAATGGCGGAATTCAATTTCTTGAGACACTGGATCGTAGTTCACCAAAACACATCTCTTTATGGCGTTGAGGGCTACCTACAAGAAGCAAATCTGTTCAAATGCATACTAACCTAATTCTCATCAATATAATAATAGAGGATAAAAGGATTGTGGGATATCAGAAAGCGTTTACTTTTGTGTGATCGTCACAGATAATCAGAAGACTATACTATCATCATATTTCACAAATCCTCAATCCAGCAAAAATCCAGGTACTGCTGCCTTTGACATACCTTGTGCACATTGATGGAAGGGAACATGTTTTGGAACATGGTGGCCATAAGTTTGACATGCATGCCCTCCGAGCCAAAGTTATTGAGGACCAGCAGTGCATGATGCGCAAACTGCTGTTCGTGCATTCTGTGCCTCTTCAGTGACGAGACCACATCTTTAATAAGGGAGTACTGAAAATGAGAAAGAACATATTCAGGAAAAGCAATTGAAGCCCAAAACCCTATATTTGCTTGTTGCTGGTATTGGGGCTCATCAGTGCGTTTACTTTGAACATATATCACCGAACAGTCACGTCAAAATCTGTCATCCTTTGAGCCCATTTCTCCCAGTAAGTCATTTGGGTTTGTGTACTCACTTTGGTCACCCGGAAATGGAGCATAGGGCCTTTGGGCAGCCGAGCAAGCCTCTGGAAGGAGAAAAAACATTCTCAAACACTCACTCATTTGCCATTAGGATCTGGTAAACAGCTGTCTATCTAACAGCTGTAGATAGATATTGATGCATCAGTGATAAAACATCTTAATCATGAATTCAGATATTCTCATAACTCATCATCTGCACCAGCAATTGGAATAGCTAAGAAGGTGGCTGACACAGCATATACCTCATTGATCAATAGTGATAAATCATAAAGATATTCCCTTTGAAAGGCCAAGGGTTTAGAGAGCAGCTGTAAAAATAGGGACTGTTAGCCCCTCATGGAACAGTAACGCAACAGGAGTGTATTCATTATGCCGATTCTGTTGCAAAAATAAATAGTTTACTCCAAACATGTACAAAAAAAAAAAAGTACCTTTCCCGACAAGAAAAACAAGAGTTTCTACTGGACAAATTCAAGTACGTCCCTCCACGGTTGTTTCAGAGATTAATACACCCCTGGTGTTATTAGACTTATTTACCATGTTGACACTACTGGGCGTCTTGGTGAAGATCATGAAGTGTGTCACTCCCAGTGGTCCTGCTACAGCCACAAAGTCCTTCAGCACATTCTTCTTCCTCACCTGTCAATCACACGCAGGCAAGCCATCAAATGCAATTCATTATGAGCACAAGACGCACTTGTATGTATAGACTCACTCTGATTCAAGTCAGTTATAAATACTAGTTTAGAGTTTCATGACATGAACAAACGGACCCTAAGGGATTCTGCAGTGAAGGGCTCCATGACGCGCCGCATGTCCTCCACTAGCTGACCGACATTCTTGCCGACTTGGCCACGGTGAAACACGAAGGAGTGAGGGACCGCACAGAACACCTCTTCCGCCACATGGTTCGCACTCAAACGTGACTTCTTCTGGTTTTTGGTCTGAAATTGAATTAACACGTTAGTTTTGCTGGCCAAGATACTTCGCTACGTTACGAGCTAACGCCAGTACTGTAGCCGTTGTGGATGTAATCAGTTACAAAGTTTAATCATTGTTCAGATATTCTCATAAAAACATCATTTTATCCACCTAGCTACACATCCACATGCCGATGAGACAATCTTCAATATAATTACCAGTAACGTTATATTCAGTTTACAATAATCTGAATCGTGTCAATAACTATACACTATAGCTAACGTTAGCCAACAACTACTTAAACGCTTACCTTGGACTTCCCCATACTGGCAGTTTAATTTTGACAAAATACTATTATATAACGTCGCTGATGAACCTAGCTATGCGAATGTCAAGATCGAGCAAATTCCGCTGTCCCTCTTCGTGTCCTCCATTTCAATCAGATACTGCTTTTCAACCACGTGGATCTCACTGCGCCGGCGCGGTGTCACATCGAAAAACGTTCGTCTTATTCAAATGCCCAACCAAACTTTTGTTCTCACCTTCCAGCATGTGTATTTGGCAACCAACCTGGTGTTGCTAGAGGAATTTAAAAAACATTTGCAAGATTAAGTCTAAAAGGTAAAACTTAATTTTAAGGGGTCCTTATTACAGTGTAATTACATGTAACAGGTATCGTAGTTAATTGTAATAACTCAGTTACATTGTAATAACATGTAACTGGTGGTAATTGCAGTCTGTCATTACAGAGGTGTAACAACAAATGCTTGTTACCATGTTTGTTACAAAGGGGCAAGTTTCAACTAAATTCACCAATTTAGTGTTTAAATTCACCAATTTAGTGTTTAGTTTCTTCTCAGCTGCATCTGATTCAGTAATAACTGTCACAAGGTTGTAATCTCTTGTGGACAGATGCACTGGGTGTCCGAGATTAAAGGTTGGAGGCTCAATAGGCTCTAATTACCAACCCGTCAATCTGCACCCTTCAAAATCTCAAAATCAAATTTGATTGGTCACATGCACATGTTTAGCAGATTTAATTGCGGGTGTAGTGAAATGCTTGTGTTTCTAGTTCCAATAGTGCTGTAATATCTAACTATACACACAAACCTAAAAGTAAAAGAATGGAATTAAGGAATATATAAATATTAGGACGAGCAATATCGGAGTGGCATAGACTAAAATACAGTAGAATAGAATACAGTATATACATATGAGATGAGTAAAGCAAAAATATGTAAACATTATTAAAGTGACTACAGGTGTTCCATTATTAAAGTGACCAGTGATTTCAAGTCTATGTACAGTATGTAGGGCATCAGCCTCTAAGGTACAAGGTTACCGGGTGGAAGCAACCTAGTGATGGCTATTTAACAGTCTAATGGCATTGAGATAGAAGCTGCTCCACTCAATGGTGTTGCTTGCACTTGCCCCCAAAATGTACCATCTGGGTTAACTTGGTTGAGTTTATAAAAACATGTTATGGCTCATGGCTCAGGCTAAGACACAGATGCAGACACAGGAGGCAGATAGTACGAGTATCAGAGTTTATTATAGTACAAGGGGCAGGCAAAAAGGTAGGTCAAGGCAGACAAAGAGTCATAATCCAAATCAGAGTCAAGCAGGTACAGGACGGCAGGTTCAGGACGGCAAGCAGGATCAGAAAGGGCAGAACTGGGAAGACTAGGACAAACAAAAACTAGAGCACGGGAATATGCGGGTAGGATTTGACGGGATAAGACAAACTGGCAACAGACAAACAGAAAACGGACAAATGGGAGACACCTGGTGGAGGATGGAGACAAGCACAAGATAGGTGAAACAGATCAGGGTGTGACAGTTATATATAAATCAACCTCACTGACTGGGGTCTACCATACGGGTGTCATCCCAGATTATAATACAAAAATAATGTATAATTAATGTTTACGCTACCCATTATGAAAACCTGAATCCCCTTGCCATCCAAGTAAGAAGATAAACCCACAAGTACACCACAGAATAACACAATGCAGTTACTAGGTGTTAGACAGGATTTAGCTAGTCGAAATGAAGTGTATCTTTGGAAGTGGTGTAAAGTACTTAAGTAAAAATACTTTCAAGTACTACTTAAGTTGTTTTTGGTGGTATATGTACTTTACTTTACTATTTATATTTTTTATGACTTTTACTTTTACTTCACTACATTCCTAAAGAAAAGAATGTACTTTTTACTCCATACATTTTTCCTGACACTCAAAAGTACTCATTACATTTTGAATGCTTAGCAGGACAGAAAATGGTCCAATTCACACACTTGTAATGAGAACATCTCTGGTCATCCCTACTGCCTCTGATCAGGTGGACTCACTAAACACAAATGCTTAATTTGTAAAGATGTGTTGGAGTGTGTCCCTGGCTATCCGTAAATTTAAAAAAACAAGAAAATGGTGCCGTGTGGTCTGCTTAATATAAGGAATTTGAAGTTATTTATACTTTTACTTTTACTTTTGATACTTAAGTATATTTGAGCAATTACATTTACTCTTGATACTTAAGTACATTTAAAACCAAATACTTCTAGACTTTTACTCAAGTAAAAATACCTACAAGATGAGCTTCTACTTTAGTCAACTTTATTGCAACATGTAAAAAGACCTTACATTTCTTACAAAATAATAAGGATTTCTATTGTTAGATTCATAATTTGATGAATTATATTAAACAAAGATATAGGCCTACTCAATAACATAAAAATAACTATTCTAGTGGTGACTCAAATAAAAATGTATTGGTCACATACACATACACTATACACTACTGTTCAAAGTTTGGGGTCACTTAGAAATGTCCTTGTTTTTGAAAGAAAAGCACATCTTTTTGTCCAATACAATAACATCAAATTGATCAGAAATACAGTATAGACATTGTTAATGTTGTAAATGACTACTGTAGCTGGAAATGGCAGATTTTTTAATGGAATATCTACATAGGCGTACAGAGGCCCACAGAGGCCCATTATCAGCAACCATCACTCCTGTGTTCCAATGGTACGTTGTGTTAGCTTCATTAAATAGTACCCGCAAAACACCAGTCTCAACGTCAACAGTGAAGAGGCGACTCTGGGAAGCTGGCCTTCTAGGCAGAGTTGCAAAGAAAAGGCCGTATCTCAGACTGGCCAATAAAAATAAAAGATTAAGATGGGCAAAAGAACACAGACACTGGACAGAGGAACTCTGCGTAGAAGGCCAGCATCCCGGAGTCGCCTCTTCACTGTTGACGATGAGACTGGTGTTTTGCGGGTACTATTTAATGAAGCTGCCAGTTGAGGTCTTGTGAGGCGTCTGTTTCTCAAACTAGACACTAATGTACTTGTCCTCTTGCTTAGTTGTGGACTGGGGCCTCCCACTCCTCTTTCTATTCTGGTTAGAGCCAGTTTGCGCTGTTCTGTGAAGGGAGTAGTACACAGCGTTGTACGAGATCTTCAGTTTCTTGGCAATTTCTCGCATGGAATAACCTTCATTTCTCAGAAAAATAATAGACTGACGAGTTTCAGAAGAAAGTTCTTTGTTTCTGGCCATTTTGAGCCTGTAATTGAACCCACAAATGCTGATGCACCAGATACTCAACAAGTCTAAAGCTGGCCAGTATTATAAAATCAAGCACACAGCCATGCAATCTCCATAGACAAACATTATCAGTAGACTGGACTTACTGAAGATATCAGTGACTTTCACACGTGGCACCGTCATAGGATGCCATCATCCCAACAAGTCAGTTTGTAAAATGTCTGCCCTGCTAGTGCTGCCCCGGTCAACTGTAAGTGCTGTTATTGTGAAGTGGAAACGTCTAGGAGCCACAACGGCTCAGCCACAAAGTGGTAGGCCACACAAGCTCACAGAATGGGACCACCAAGTGCTGAAGTGCCTATCTTGTTAAAATCGTCTCTCCTCGGTCGCAACACTCGCTACCAGTGGCGAAAAAAGTACCACATTTTCATACTTCACTAAAAGTAAAGTTACGTTAATAGAAAATGACTCAAGTAAAAGTGAAAGTCACCCAGTAAAATATTACTTGAGTAAAAGTCTAAAACTATTCGGTTTTAAATATTCTTAAGTATCACCTTTCAAATTCCTTATATTAAGCAAAAAAAAAAGTTTTGTTTTTTATATTTACAGATAGGCTATTTGTAAATATAAAAACCAAAAAAACATTTTTTGCAGGCACACTCCAGCACTCAGACATAATTTACAAATAAACCATTTGTGTTTAGTGAGTCTGCTAGATCAGATGCAGTAGGGATGACCAGGGATTTTCTCTCGATAAGTGTGTGAATTGGACCAGTTTCCTCCCCTGCTAAGCATTCAAAATGGAAAGGGAAAGGAAAGGGGTAACGAGTACTTTTGGGTGTCAGGGAAAATGTATGGAGTCAAAAGTACATTATTTTCTTTAGGAATGTAGTGAAGTAAAAGTAAAAGTTGTCCAAAATAGAAATAGTAATGTGCAGATACCCCAAAAAAACTACTTAAGTAGTTTAAAGTATTTTTACTTACGTACTTTACACCACTGCTCACTACGGAGTTCCAAACTGCCTTTGGAAGCATTGTCTGTACAATAACTATTCGTCGGGAGCTTCATGAAATGGGTTTCCATGGCCGAGCAGCTGCACACAGCTGCTCGGCCATGCACTAAGATAACCAGGCGCAATGCAGAGCATCGGCTGGAGTGGTGTAAAGCTCGCCACCATTGGACTCTGGAGCAGTGGAATCGCGTTCTCTGGAACTCACACTTCACCATCTGGCAGTCTGACGGAAGAATCTGGATTTGGCGGATGCCAGGAGAACGCTACCTGCCCCAATGCATAGTGCCAACAGTAAAGTTAGGTGGAGGAGGAATAATAGTCCGGGGCTGTTTTTCATGGTTCGGGCTAGGCCCCTTAGTTCCAGTGAAGGGAAATCTTAACGCTACAGCATAAAATTACAATCTAGATGATTCTGTGCTTCCAACTTTGTGGATACATTTTGGGGAAGGCCCTTTCCTGTTTCAGCAGGACAATGCCCCCGTGCACAAAGCGAGGTCCAAACAGAAATGGTTTGTAGAGATCGGTGTGGAAGAACTTGACTGGCTTGCACAGAGCCCCGACCTCAACTCCATCAAACACCTTTGGGAGGTGTGGTCAGTGCCTGACCTGTTCAACGAGCACATACTTTTGGTCATGTAGTGTATTTAGCAGATGTTATTGTGGGTGTAGCAAAATGCTTGTGTTCCTAGCTCCAACAGTGCACTAATATCTAACAATACACACAAATCAAAAAAGTTATGCAAAAAAGCATACTTCCAAAGTTGTGGCAAAATGGCTTAAGGACAACAAAGTCAAGGTATTGGAGTGGCCATCACAAAGCCCTGACCTCAATCCCATAGAAAATATGTGGGCAGAACTGAAAAAGCATGAGCGAGCAAGGAGGCCTACAAACCTGACTCAGTTACACCGGTTCTGTCAGGAGGAATGGGACTAAATTCACCCAATTTATTGTGGGAAGCTTGTGGAAGGCTACCCGAAACGTTTGACCCAAGTTAAACAATTTAAAGGCAATGCTACCAAATACTAATTGAGTGTATGTAAACTTCTGACCCACTGGGAATGTTATTAAATAAATAAAATATGAAATAAATCATTCTCTCTACTATTATTCTGACATTTCACATTCTTAAAATAAAGTAGTGATTCTAACTGACCTAAGATGGAATTTTTACTAGGATTAAATGTCAAGTAATTGTGAAAAACTGAGTTTAACTGTACAGTCGTGGCCAAAAGTTTTGAGAATGACACAAATATTAATTTTTACAAAGTCTGCTGCCTCAGTTTGTATGATGGCAATTTGCATATACTCCAGAATGTTATGAAGAGTGATCAGATGAATTGCAATTAATTGTGAAGTCCCCCTTTACCATGCAAATGAACTGAATCCCCAAAAAACATTTCCACTGCATTTCAGCCCTGCCACAAAAGGACCAGCTGACATCATGTCAGGGATTCTCTCGTTAACACAGGTGTGAGTGTTGACGAGGACAAGGCTTGTCACGCCCTGACCTTAGTATTCTTTGTTTTCTGTATTATTTTGGTTAGGTCAGGGTGTGACAAGGGTGGTATGTGTGTTTTTGTCTTGTCTAGGTTTTTTTTGTATGTCTAGGTGTGTGTGTCTAGACATATATAGGTCTATGGTGGCCTAGATTGCTTCCCAATCAGAGGCAGCTGTTTATCGTTGTCTCTGATTGGGGATCCTATTTAGGTTGCCATTTTCCAGTTTGGTTTGTGGGTTATTGTCTATGTTGATGTTGCATGTCTGCACTCTGTGTTTATAGCATTCACGTTTGTTTTGTTATTTTGTATTGTTTGTTAGTGTTCTTCGTGTTCAATCGTCTTGTATTAAAATATGTATTCACATCACGCTGCGCTTTGATCTCCTCACTACAACGAACGTGACAAGTCTGGAGATTACTCTGTCATGTTGATTGAGTTCAAATAACAGACTGTAAGCTTCAAAAGGAGGGTGGTGCTTGGAATCATTGTTCTTCCTCTGTCAACCATGGTTACCTGCAAGGAAACACGTGCCGTCATCATTGCTTTGCACAAAAACGGCTTCACAGGCAAGGATATTGCTGCCAGTAAGATTGCACCTAAATCAACCATTTATCGGATCATCAAGAACTTCAAGGAGAGCGGTTCAATTGTTGTCAGAAGGATTCAGGGCACCCAAGAAAGTCCAGCAAGTGCCAGGACCGTCTCCTAAAGTTGATCCAGCTGCGGGATCGGGGCATCACCAGTACAGAGCTTGCTCAGGAATGGCAGCAGGTAGGTGTGAGTGCATCTGCATTCACAGTGTGGCAAAGACTTTTGGAGGATGGCCTGGTGTCAAGAAGGGCAGCAAAGAAGCCACTTCTCTCCAGGAAAAACATCAGGGACAGACTGGTATTCTGCAAAATGTACAGGGATTGGACTGCTGAGGACTGGGGTAAAGTCATTTTCTCTGATGAATCCCCTTTCCAATTGTTTGGGGCATCCGGAAAAAAGCTTGTCCGGAGAAGACAAGGTGAGCGCTACCATCAGTCCTGTGTCATGCCAACAGTAAAGCATCCTGAGACCATTCATGTGTGGGGTTGCTTCTCAGCCAAGGGAGTGGGCTCACTCACAATTTTGCCTAAGAACACAGCCATGAATAAAGAATGGTACCAACACATCCTCCGAGAGCAACTTCCCCCAACCATCCAGGAACAGTTGGGTGACGAACAATGCCTTTTCCAGCATGATGGAGAACCTTGCCATAAGGCAAAAGTGATAACTTAGTGGCTCGGGGAACAAAACATCGATATTTTGGGTCCATGGCCAGGAAACTCCCCAGACCTTAATCCCATTGAGAACTTGTGGTCAATCCTCAAGAGGCGGGTGGACAAACAAAAACCCACAAATTCTGACAAATTCCAAGCATTGATTATGCAAGAATGGGCTGCCATCAGTCAGGATGTGGCCCAGAAGTTAATTGACAGTATGCCAGGGCAGAGTGCAGAGGTCTTGAAAAAGAAGGGTCAACACCTCGAATATTGACTCTTTGCATCAACTTCATGTAATTGTCAATAAAAGCCTTTGACACTTATGAAATGCTTGTAATTATACTTCAGTATTCCATAGTAACATCTGACAAAAATATCTAAAGACACTGAAGCAGCAAACTTTGTGGAAATGAATATTTGTGTAATTCTAAAAACTTTTGGCCACGACTGCATTTGGCTAAGGTGTATGTAAACTTCTGACTTCAACTGTATATTACCAGGCAAAAGTTTTGACAAAAGTACTCATTCAAGGGGTTTTCTTTATTTTTACATTTTTCTACATTGTAGAATAATAGTGAAGACATGAAAACTATGAAATAACATATATGGAATCATGTACTAACCAAAAAAAGGTGAAACAAATCAAAATATATTTTAGATTCTTCCAAGTAGCCACCCTTTGCCTTGATGGCAGCATTGCACACTCTTGGCATTCTCTCAACCAGCTGCATCAGGAATGCTTTTCCAACAGTCTTGAAGGAGTTCCCACATATGCTGAGCACTTGTTGGCTGCTTTTCCTTCACTCTGCAGTCTAACTCATTCCAAACCATCTCAATTGGGTTGAGGCCGGGTGATTGTGGAGGCCAGGTCATGAGATGCAGCACTCTATCACTCTCCTTGGTCAAATAGCCCTTATACAGCCTGGAGGTGTGTTTTGGGTCATTGTCCTATTGAAAAACAAATGAGCGCAAACCAGATGAGATGGCGTATCGCTGCTGCAGAATGCTGTGGTAGCCATGCTGGTTAAGTGTGACTTGAATTAGAAATAAGCAAAGCACCCCCACACCATCACACCTCCTCCTCCAGTCTTGGGAACCACACATGCGGAGATCATTCGTTCAACTACTCTGCGTCTCACAAAGCCATTGTGGTTGAAATCAAAAATTTCCAATTTGGACTCATCAGACCAAAGGACAGATTTCCACCGGTCTAATGCCCATTGCTCGTGTTTCTTGGCCAAAGCAAGTCTCTTCAAGTCTCTCTTGAGAACAGGATGTTCTCAATGGTGCATCTGTAAAAGTTTGTGAGGGTCTTAGGGGCTAAGACACATGTATTCATCCTCCTGAGGTTGAAGATGTGCTGTTGCACCTTCTTCACCACACTGTCTGTGTGGGTGGACCATTTCATATTGTCAGTGATGTGTACACCGAGGAACTTGAAGCTTTTCACCTTCTCCACTGCGTCCCCGTCGATGTGGATGGGGGCGTATTCCCTCTGCTGTCTCCTGAAGTCCACGATCAGCTCCTTCATTTTGTTGACGTTGTGGGAGAGGTCATTTTCCTGGCACCACTCCGCCAGGGCCCTAACCTCCTGCATGTAGGCTGTCTCGTCGTTGTTGCTAATCAGGCCTACCACTGTTGTGTAGTCTGCAAACTTGATGATTGAGTTGGAGACGTGCAGGAAGGGGCTGACTCAGATTTTTCACTTGAAAATGTATGCCAAACAGAAAACATTGATTAGAAGTTTAGCAAACCATATAACTCTGACAACTTTGAACAATTTAAACAGAACATTTCTCAAAAAACACATTTACTGGAAGAACTGTGCAGATGCAAAGTTTGGTAACAGAATGATGGTAAAATCTCCCTCAGTTTTCTTATGCGACCAAGTTTTCCAAAAACGAAATATCTGCTCCTGAATGAAGATTCAAAGATGTCTGTAGAAAGAATGTGAAGTCAGGAAAACAAACAGCACGTCTTCGTTTAAGTAGTCTTTACCAAGTCATGTATGTTTCCTGGGGCAGGAGGTAGAGTGTGGCTTCGGCGATGGCATCCAATAGTATATCCGATAGTGATATGGATACTAATGGGTATGCCTATCCAAGATTGAGGATGATGGATGAAGATGTCGAGTTTGAATCCGATACTGTCGCTGAAGGTCGGATAAAGAAAGCAAAAGTTACAGTTAGGATGCCGTCTAGTCAGGCTACTGCTCATCACACTACTCTCTTTATGGATATGAATATCATCATCTTCATGGTGATGTATATAAATGAAAAGAGGATATATCACCATAAAGGTAGAAATATTACATTTCCTTATTTTCCAGATTTGGGTATTCTACACACTGGCTATTACTGTAATGAGCTCTGGCCCAAACAAGACCACATTTGGTTGGTCCCAACTGTGGTTTGTGACAACTATGATTACCCGTTGTCGCCAATTGAATTGCAGTAATCCCGTTACAGATTTTTCAGTAATTACATGACAAATTTCAGAACAGAATTAAATCAGATTTTATTTGTCACATGCTTCGGAAACAATAGGTGTAAACTAACTGTGAATTGTTTAGTTACGGGTTGTTTTGCAAGGAATAAAAATACTCTGTGAATATAGAAAAAAAATCATGAGTAAAAGTAACATGGCTATATATATATATATGTATGTATATATATATATATATATATGTATATATATATATATATATATACTGTACATATAGGGTGTAGAAAATAACAGGGCTATAGACAGGGAGTACCAGTACTGAGTAGATGTGCAGGGGTATGAGGTAATTGAGGTAGGTATGTACTGTACATATTGGTAGGGGTAAAGTGACTAGGCAACAGGATAGATAAAACAGTAGCAGCATTGTATGTGGTGAGTGTGAAAGTGTGTGTGTGTGGCATCAGTATGCATGTGTGTGATGTCAGTATACATGTGTGTACATGTTATGTGTGTGGACGTATGTAGTGTGTTTGTGTGTGTATATATGTGTGTGTTGGGGTGTTATTGTAAATATGTGAGTGTGTGGATAGAGTCTAGTGTGTGTGCATAGAGTCAGTGCAAGAGAGTTGGTGCAAAAAGGGTCAATGCAGGTAGTCCTGGTAGCCATTTGATTAGCTATTTAGCAGTCTTGTTTAGAAGTCTTATGGGTTGGGGGTAGAAGCTGTTCAGGCTCCTGGTGGTTCCAGAGTTGATGCATCAGTACCCTTTGCCGTGCAGTAGCAGAGAGAACAGTCTGTGGCTTGGGTGGCTGAAGATTTTGACAATTTCTTGGGCCTTCCCCTGACACCGCCTGGTATAGTTTTAATCACTTAATAATTCATAAACAAACTTGATCTCAGTAAAAACACTAACTAATTGGTAGCTATACCTTTACTTGTTACTTCTGTGACCTTTCATTATCCTCCCTCATGAGTGAGAGAAATTAGAGTTTTTTTGTAACGGAATTACAAGGCAGGAGGCAATGTAATCTAAAAAACGAAATAGAAGTGTTGATATTAGTTGGCAGAGATCTTTACACGATTGTTTTTTAATGTATTTCTAATACCCTTTAATACTTTTCCTGGTAGATGTTTTCTAAGACACATTTTCTATCTGTTTGACCAGAAATCAAAACCTTTGCTTATTCCACATCTTTAGGATGAAAATTGTTGGAAAATGTATATATGCCTTAATTTGTAAAACCATAGACTCTTAACTTTCATTTAACCCCACATTTGACATGCTCCTGTAAACTTCACATGTTCATGGGTCCTTTAAGATGAAATGCCGTCTTTACCGTATCTACTAGCACACAGCAGTTGAAAGAGACTATCCATGATGACTGACAGAATTATTCCTCATCATACGGTGGACCTTCATCTGCATCTTATCCATATTATAACCCTAAATATGTTGTTTTTATGTTTGACATTGTTTAATAAATGATATTGATTACTCATAGGCTACCTTTTCGAGCTGAACTACAGTAAACAGATGGACCGCCTGGGAGTAGGCCTCTGTGAGAGAACAGCAGGCTGAAGGGAGGCAACGGACAGAGACAGAGAGAGGCCTCCTGCCTCCTGCACTGAGGGCCAGAGGCAGCTGAGCTGAGAGGATGGGAGGAGAGAGAGAGGGGGTGTCATTAGGGTAGTTTGTAATTATGTCTCTCTTTGTTTAGAGGGCCTGTGACAGGGAAGTGAGGGGGAGGTCTTGCTGCTGACAAAACGTTGTGTGTCAGTGTTGTGTGTAGTTCTCTTTCTCCCTTGAGTCTTTCTTACTGTAGCTCAGTCTCTCTGGTCTGCCTGTCTCTGTGAGGCTCAGACACACTAGGAAAAAGGGTCGCCGGGCTGCATGCTACAGCCACAGCGGTGGACTTTCTCATTGGGAGGCAATTCTGAGGCAGTAGACCATTCTGAGGCAATGCTAAGGAAAGGTCCGTTAGTCCTGACATCTGGATTCTAGATGAGGATGCTTTAAAGAAGTCCATTCTGTACCCATTGGAGCTCAGGATTCTGGGATACACACAGGAACACAGCTGACAGTTTGTCAACTGACTCTATACCTCTGAACAGGACTGAGGTAAGTCAGGGAAACATCAAGGCTTGAGAGACAGTCTGAGCTGCATCTTAGATATTGCGGTAGCATTTTTACATGCTCTGCTTCCCACTGAAAATGCCTGTATGGAATTTTGCATCAGCGTGGCCACTGTCTGACTGTGATGTACTTGTTGGTGTACAATTATAGTTGTTTGAAATGGGGAAAAGCTATTTCTACTGAATGAATACATCTCTACATGTTCTAGATATAGAGTATCATGTTTTATTGGGGGAATCTGCTAATGAATCTCTATCACTGCTTAATTCCATGGACAGAAGAGCAGGTGAACAGGTAGATGGAGAAGCAGCTGACTATTGGCCTGTTTCTGTTGCTGGGGCTCCTCCTAGTCATGCCTGAGGTGGGGGGGCGGAAGGAAGAGTCCCAGAAGCGCCCGTCCCGCTCCTCAGAGGTAAAAGCAGGCCGCTGCTCTTACACCTTCATCGTTCCCCAGCAGAAACTGAAGGGGGCGCTGTGCGTGGGCACCGAGTCAACCACCGGCTCCGCCAACCACTCAGAAGTAACGGCTCTGCGGGGGGAGTTGAGCCGTCAGCAGGAACAGCTGGAGAAGCTAAGGGGCCAGCTGGAGCAGGAGGGGGCCCTGGTTACGGAGGTACGGGCGCTACGGAAAGAGAGCGGCAGCATGAACTCCCGCATCGCCCAGCTCTACGCCCAGCTGCTGCACGAGGTCATGTACAAGAAGGACCAGGTGGTCGAACAGAGGCGGGTTGAGAACCTACTGCTCAACGCCACCGCACAGGTAATCAGACAGAGAGCATTGTGGGAACAGCTGTGTTCATAAGGAGGGAAGTTAGAATCATATAACTGCATACATGCTCCTACTATCTCTCTACTGTCTTAGTATCCTTTACCTATCGATGACAGGCATGTAGCACCTTGATAACATCCCTGATTGGCCCGTTGTCTGTTGCTCGGTAATGGTGGAACAACATCCCAGATGCTGCAGATCTCCACTAGTTACAGGGAGCTGGAGAAGAAGTATGGAGCCCTCACCTCCATGATGAGCAACCAGAGTCAGCTCATCGCCCGGCTGGAGAAGCTGTGCCAGGCCACCAAGAACACTACCCCACCTCCACAGGTAGGGGGAGCTCTGTATCTATCAAACCACTGGCATTGTTATCATGGGCCTTTCTCAAGCACTGACCCTGACCCATGAAGCTAAAGTGGTACCATAACATACTACAGTACCCACAATGCTCTGTACAAATGTCTTTATATATTTGTGTTGTATTGGACAGATGACCTCTGAACCCGTGAGTATCCAGTCCAGTGGGCGTCTGAATGACAGCTCACAGTCCAAGGAGATGGCTAATGATGTTCAGAGAGACCAGGGCGCCCCTCCACTACAGCCACAGGAGGAGAGAGAACCCCCGCAGGGGACAAAGGTGCTCCCCACCACCATGGCCGACACCCCTACTGACGCCCCCTTCATAAGCTTCCCTGTCACTAAGACCCCAGGTAAATCACGGCACCCTCAGAGCTTACAGCTGCCAACAGCGCTTTCAGCTTAACCAACACTGTCTGTGTAGGAATGAATGTCTGTCTTTGTAAGACAGTGTGAAAGAGTAACACTATTCATCTACCTTCACCCGGCAGCATTATCACACATTATAACACCTTGTTTCTATTTCAGTCAATACATTGCACATCTCATTGGTTCCTGCTTTGTTTCGATATTGTTTTTCACTGTCACCTCTGACAACAATCAGAACAAACAGGCTGTTTTCTTTCGGCCCTTCAAATGCTTCATTGTTTGCTGTTCAGACCTTGCGTTTGTGTCTTGAAACAGTGTCAGTATTTTGTCAGTGTTATTTACTGTCCAGAAGACACTGCAGAAGCTCGGGGAGTCACTGACCCGCCGATAGGACTTTGTTATCTCTCCGGGAATGCCTAAACAATGTCTAATAACTGCCAGCTGTTCTTATCAGAGTAGAGAAGGGGCTTTGTTAATTAATGAGTAACACACACACGCATGCACACACACACACACACAAGGTTTGACTTTGATATCACATTTGCAAATTCATCAATAATATTTGTTATAAATAACAATCAAATGGGGCAAAATATAATCCTATTTTTAGGAAATAAACCATCAAAAGTAGCTAGTCCAGAATTTGGCACCAATAGTCAGATTTTTATGGTACCACTTTAGAACGAGCGATTAGGATGAATTCCAAATAAAAATATATTTGAATCTAAAAAAAAATCAAATTTACCAGCAGTACACACAACAAACAGTCTCTTACACACACACACACACACACACACACACACACACACACATACCAACCCACCCTAAGAAACACACACCCTAATCACAGCCCCTCTTTAGGACATTGCTATGTAACCTTGAATTACAAGGTGATACCTCCATACAATGCACGTTGTGTGCACAACTGGAATGTGTGAGATTACAAGGCAGAGCATTCAGATGTGTGACATCACCTTGTATGGACAGGCTCCTCCCACAGTGGAGCTGAGCAGCAGCAGCATGGGGACTTCACACCAGTTACACTGTAGAATAAAGGGAGCATGACTCAGAGCTTATGTGTGTGTGATGAGTGACAAGGAGATACTTGTCTATAGAATGAGTGTACGGTTACAGTATGAGTATCCCTTGGTCTGGAGTGTGTGAGAGAGAGGTGATGCTTAGCCTTTCGTGTCCGTTCATGCGGTGTATGCTTATCTTTCCCAGTGTGACATAAGACATTCAACATGTGTGGTGAAAGAATGTCTTCGGCAGTAAAGAGATAAGCTGAAGCAAAGCGAGAAAAAATGCATCTATGACCCTGTTGGCTCTAAAACAAACAGAATTCCAGACCCCTCTCTCCATTACTTGTCTCACTCACTCATTTCCAGCAGTTGGTTGAGCCTGCCCAGTGGCAGATGGATGGAGTTTGGACGTTCTGGACTTCCATTAGTTCCATTGCACCAGGCAGGCTCAATCAAGCACAATTATGACTATTTGAACCCAGGTATGTTCCGAAATCCTAACTGCCTTTGTGAACCACATACCTACACCATCTCTGTCCCTCAGGACCCTGGAGGGACTGCCAGCATGTGCTGGACTCGGGCGAGACCACCAATGGGATCTACCTGCTGCGTCCACAGAGCGCCAACCGGCTTCTGCAGGCCTGGTGTGAACAGACCAAGGCCCAGGGAGGCTGGACCGTCATCCAGAGGAGACAGGACGGATCAGTCAACTTCTTCAGGACCTGGGAGCAGTACAAGGTGCTCTCACCTCCAGTGTGCAGTGAGCCACTAAAAGTGAAGCGCTCAAGAGTTTATGACATCAGATAGTGTGCTATTACCATTGCTCCAAAACACTGCAATACAAAACCCACACAGTGAGTGTGTGCACTGCAGTCCCATAATCATTTCCCCTCCTCCATTTGCCTTTCATTTCAGCTGATTATATGTCATGAAACACGAGCTGTATAGTTACTGTAATTGGCAACCATCACAGTGGGCTCTAAAACCAGAAAAACAGCTAGTATTACAGCTCAGAGACTCAAGAGTATCCTTCAGTTGAGGACGGTATAACACCACAGAAGTCATGAAAACTATTGCTACAGTGAACATAACCCTAAACTATCTGTTGTACCCCTCCACCCCAGCAAGGCTTTGGGAACCTGGATGGAGAGTACTGGCTGGGTCTGGAGCACCTCTACTGGCTGACCAAGCAGGCCCACTACAAGCTTCGGGTGGCCATGGAGGACTGGCAGGGCCGCCAGGTGTTTGCAGAGTACGACAGCTTCCGCCTGGAGCCTGAGAGCGACTGGTACCGTCTGAGGCTGGGGGAATACCAAGGCAACGCCGGAGACTCAATGTCCTGGCACAATAACAAAGCCTTTACAACTCTGGACAAGGATAAGGATGCTTATTCAGGTGAATCCCCTCTGACCTCTACTACCCTCTCTTTTCATTTCTGCCTCTTTTCATGGCTGCCTGTTTGAGCACCCAGGTTTGGCTTGATGAGTTGGTTTCTCTCTCCATTACCTCATTAGGGAACTGTGCCCACTTCCAGAAGGGGGGCTGGTGGTACCACATGTGTGCCCACTCCAACTTAAACGGCGTGTGGTATCGAGGGGGTCACTACCGCAGCCGCTACCAGGACGGGGTTTACTGGGCAGAGTTCCACGGCGGCTCCTACTCCCTCAAGACGGTCACCATGATGATCAAACCCACCTAACCCTCTCCCCATTGGTGGTACCGTAATTGGGGAGGACGGGTTCGTGGTAATGGCTGGAGTGGAATAGTTTCAAATACATCAAATGGTTTCCAGGTGTTTGATGCCATTCCATTCACTCTGTTCCAGCCATTATTATGAGCCCTCCTCGCCTCAGCAGCCTCGTTGGTTATACACACATGTCAATCAGGCATCAGGGTAATTGATAAGAGAATTTCCAATCCCAATGATAATAACAATCAATCAATAGCTCTGACCAATTCCCGAGGTTTGTAAGACCATGGGTATAATAATAATTAGTCAGACTCAGCTTATACAAAAGGTTAGTATAGTTTATTCAGAGAACGTTCTAAAGTCAAGAATACAAAACAATTCATTTTATACTGACTTCTCACGCCCACACATTCACACAACCATACACACACACATACACACAAACAGACGCACACACTGTCTCACTACCCAGCCGACAGAGATAGGTGACCTTGTCCTTGACACGTACTCCCTGGTCTCTCCCAAAGCTCTAGTCCGGTTGGCACCAAGCTCAGACAGTCTGTGTTTAAAATACCATAAAGACATATTGTCTTTACCCTAATTCTGACTAGGACTACACATTTACTGATTATGATTTTATACATTCTAATCAATTCCATACATTCTAATCAATTCCATACAATTATATGTTTCAGGGCGGAATATTCTAATCATTCAATTAACAGATAATTTTCACCTATCAGTAATATTATGGTTCCTTCATGGATAAGGAGGGTTGTTAATGAAGTCCTTATATGTTAAACAGTTATGTTAATAAGACAGCGTTAGACTGATATGCCAACACAACATGTGGAATTGTTTTCTAACTGCAATGTATTTATTTCATACAAAATTGCAAAACAATGTTTGAACATAACTTTTTGATATTATCTATCTATCCTCTCACACACATACACTCGCATACACACACCACAAGGTGAGGTAGGAGTCTGTTTCTTTTGCTTATGAGAACTGACGTTGTGGTTTGATGCAGTGGTGTAAAGTACTTAAGTAAAAATACTTTAAAGTACGACGGAAGTCGATTTATGGGGTATCTGTACTTTACTATTTATATTTTTGATGACTTTTACTTTATTACTTTCTTGAAGAAAATAATGTACTGACACCCAAAAGTACTCGTTACATTTTGAATGCTTAGCAGGACAGGAAAATGGTCTAATTCACACACATAAAAAGAAAATCCCTGGTCATCACTACTGCATCTGATCTGGCAGACTCACTAAACACAAATTCTTTGTTTGTAAATTATGTCTGAGTGTTGGAGTGTGCCCCTGGCTATCCGTAAATTAAAAAAAACAAGAAAATTGTGCCTTCTGGTTTGCTTAATATAAGGAATTTGAAATTATTTATACTTTTACTTTTGATACTTAAATATATTTGAGCAATTCCATTTACTTTTGATACTTAAGTTTATTTCAAACCAAATACTTTATTACTTATACTCAAGTAGAATTTTACTGGGTGACTTTCACTTGAGTCATTTTCTATAAGGGTACCTTTACTTTTACTCAAGTATGACAGTTGGGTACTTTTTTAACCATGGGTTGATGTCATGTTTCCGTTTAGCAGTTTCCTCTTTGCACAAGATCAGGGCAGGGTTTGAATTTCCTCTTTGAAACACTTTCTTCACACAGTAAGCTCTCTGCCTGAGATACACTTACTGGCATTAGCACAGTGTTAGGACCGAGCCTGGACCAACGGGTGGACCATCAGTCAGGGCATCCTCTCTTACAACATCCCCCATCACCCTCACCTTGCTCAGCATCACCCTCACCTTGCTCAGCATCACCCTCACCTTGCTCAGCATCACCCTCACCTTGCTCAGCAGAGAACTACCATGATCTCACTCCAGAGGATGTTGGGCCTCCTCATGCTCATGCTGTTGCATGGAGGTGAGTGGTTAATTTGTTCCATACTTATCTATTAATATCTATTGTTGTGATCGCTGTGTGGATTATGTTTATGTTGACCGTAGTTATTACTCTGGTGATAGAGTAACCGTTTTCTGTCTCCCAGGGTGGTACTTAAACATGTGCTCACATCCCACTAACCGAACTTGAACGGAAGTTGGTTGTTGATAAAGGAAATTAGTTTTAATCCCACAATGGTCAATTTGAAGACTAATATTTGAGAGCAATTAAAGTCGAAGAATTAAAGTATTTAATGAGCAATAAAAAAAGGAATATTGATATGTAGCAATAATGCAATAAGGTAACAGTCATCAGTAGACAGGGCCCTGAGTTTTTCCTGGTCAGGTCACATGGATAGGAACAACTCATGACCCTAATTAAAGGATACAATTGTATAATAACATAAAATCACAAGAAATACACGTACACTCACTCAGGTACAACACAGACACTGTTGATGTTATTGAGTGATATGACATTGTCTGAATGGGTGTGGCGGGTGTGAATGTCCATGCGGTGTAACATTGAGAGCAACGTAAATGACTTCTGAAAACCACTGATGGTGGGTGTGGTGCATTGTTGTTAGTATGGTAGTTTGTCTAGTATGTGCTAACCTATGGATGCTCCATATTTGACAGATCCACCATTGTCAAAAATAAGAATCCTTTGACTTTCATTTTGGAACACATAGGGATGGACTATGTGCTTTTCAGTGCCCTTTTAAGCAATTGTTGTTCCATGATATACTGTGTATTGTGGGTATTTTATTAGGATTCCCATTTAGCTGCTGCTTTTGCAAAAGCTCTCTTCCTGGGGTCCCCACAATACATGAAACATGACATAATACAGAACATTAATAGACAAGAACAGCTCAAGGACAGAACTACATACTTTTAAAACTTCTTCGGGATTGGTGTCCCGGTTGAGCTAACGTAGGCTAATGTGATTAGCATCAGGTTGTAAGAAACAAGAAAATTTCCCAGGACATAGACATATCTGATATTGGCAGAAAGCTTAAATTCTTGTTAATCTAACTGCACTGTCCAATTTACAGTAGCTATTACAGTGAAAGAATACCATGCTATTGTTTGAGGAGAGTGCACAATTTTGAACATATTAATAAACAAATTAGGCACATTTGGGCAGTCTTGAGACAACATTTTGAACAGAAATGCAATGGTTCATTGGTTCAGTCTAAAACTTTGCACATCACTGCTGCCATCTAGTGGCCAAAATCTAAATTGCACCTGGGCTGGAATAATACATTATGGCCTTTCTCTTGCATTTCAAAGATAATGGTACAAAAAAAATACAAAAGAACAGTTTTTTTTTCCATTGTATAAGCTTTTACCAGATCTATTGTGTTATATTCTCCTACATTCCTTTCACAATAACACATACTTCAAAGTGTTTCCTTTGAAATGGTACCAATAATATGCATATCCTTGCTTCAGGGCCTGAGCTACAGGCAGTTTGATTTGGGTATGTCATTTTAGACATAAATTGAAAAAAGGGCACACACAGCCTACATATCAATACATATACACACAAACTATCTAGGTCAAATAGGGGGGAGGCATTGTGCAGTGAGGTGTGCTCTATCTGTTTTTTGAAACCAGGTTTGCTGTTTATTTCAGTAATATGAGATGGAATGGAGTTCCATGCCATAATGGCTCTATATAATACTGTACACTTTCTTGAATTTGTTCTGGATTTGGGGACTGTGCTTGCACAATAGGAAATAACGTCTGAATATTTTGGGCAAGGTGATTCCCCTTTCAACACGTTTTAGAAGGGATGAGATCATCAACAACATAACGTAATATTTTCCCCACAGCACCCTCAACTCCAGGAACTATGACCACCCTTACAGCAACAGCCAAGTCAAAAGCTATTTTCCAGCTCATCTCTGTGCTCACACTATTTAATTAACCCTCACTTATCTCACAAGGCAGAACAATTTTTATTTATGTGGATTTCACATTGATGTCTTCCTCCTTGTATGTTTTTACAGTAGTTACCTTTCCTCTTGAGCTCAACCCTCCCAGAGTGGTGGTGAGATATGGAGACTCAGTCTCAGTCAACTGCAACACATCATCCACAGACCATGAGGGGATGGGCTGGGAGGCCACATTGGGAGGTACAGGTTTTGAACATGTCAACGTTGTCACCTGGACTGTGGATGGCCTTACTGATTGGACAATAGAACCTAAATGCTACATCAATCTCATTGATGGCGAACAACCCTCAAAAGTACTTCCAGTCATTCTCTACAGTGAGTATTTTCCTCCTTGTGAATCAGAAAGGTATGTTTCTATTTAACTATATATCAGCATTGAGGGTTTTTTACATTGTTGACCTCCTCTACAGAGACTCCAGACAGCGTCTCCATCTCTGTTCTGAGACACTCTGGTCCCATGGTGGAGGGGACAGAGTACCAGCTGCAGTGTGACATCCAGAACATCGCTCCTCAACAGAACCTGGTTGTGAAGTGGTACAAAGGGAATGAACTCTTAGATAATGTAACTTACAGTGACGTCAGTAAGACACCAGTGAATGTGTCAGCTACTCTGATGATCAGCCCCAGTAGAGATGATGATGGAGCTCAGTATAGATGTAGAGCAGAACTGGACCTGGGACCAGAGGGACCACAACCCCATCCTACAGTGACATCAGAACCTCTCAACATTACTGTGCACTGTGAGTTCATCAATACTCGATATTGCCTCTTTACCCCTGACCAGGAGGGCAGACAGGTCAATGCCTCTGCACCCCTGGCCAGGACGGACTTTGGCCAGTATGTCATCACGATCAGCAATGACATAGGCAGCACCAGCTATACTGTTCATATCACAGTGGAATGTACGTGTGTGAGATCTAGTATTGTATTGCGAGATGAGATCTGTCCGATTGTTTCCTGTAAGATGCTTCTCTATCTGTTTTCAAATGGATGAAATCTATGCTGAATATTTCTCTCCCTACTCTTTTCAGATGCCCCCAAGTTTAACTGTACTGATCAATATGAAGTTAAAGAGAATGAAAATCACAACCTCTCAGTCACCTGTACAGTTGATGGCAACCCTTCTTCTAAAATCACCTGGTTGAAAGCCCAACAGGAAGTGGATATCCCTCAAAGTCTCACTAGGGAAAACAGAGGGGAGTACACCCTGGTTACAAACAACACACATGGAAAAGCCACTCACCACCTTGTCATCAACGTCTTGTGTAAGTCATGTTTCTATCCTTCAAGTATGTTATTATTGGACTATTTTACAAACGTTTAACTAATTCTAGCCACACATGCTATCAGCTTTAAGCTGTTCTAACCAATCTTAAAGGTAGAATAGGCCTAATAGTGATTGAGACAGGTTTTACATAATTGTTTACCACCTTTTAAGTTACTGTATTTTAGTCTCAACTGAACTGCATGGCAACCCATCTGACATCCCATAAGTTGCATAGTTGAGTGGTCTACACTAAAAGCACCTCCTTTCTTCTTAGATGCTCCTGAGTTCCTTCCAGGGAATGACACAGTGGAGGTGAGTGCAGGCAGTGATGTGTCTCTGGACTGCAGTGCTGAGGGGAACCCTCCTCCTGAGCTGAGGTGGACCAACAACACTGCAGAGGGAAATGCCAATGAGACCACTGTGGGGCACCTGCGTACTCTCTATATCTCCAGAGTAACAGCTAATGCAACTTACAACTGCACAGTCACAAATAGACTGGGCTCCATCACCAAGCAGATACATGTCCTAGTAGATGTACCTCCACAACACCCAACCATGTTCTCCACAGCACCCTCAACTCCAGGAACTATGACCACCCTCCCAGCAACAGCCAAGCCAAAAGGTCTTTTCCAGCTCATCTCTGTGCTCACATTATTTAATTAACCCTCACTTATCTCACAAGGCAGAACAGTTTATATTTGATGTGGATTTCACATTGATGTCTTCATTCTTGTATGTTTTTACAGTAGTTACCTTTCCTCTTGAGCTCAACCCTCCCAGAGTGGTGGTGAGATATGGAGACTCAGTCTCAGTCAACTGCAACACATCATCCACAGACCATGAGGGGATGGGCTGGGAGGCCACATTGGGAGGTACAGGTTTTGAACATGTCAACGTTGTCACCTGGACTGTGGATGGCCTTACTGATTGGACAATAGAACCTAAATGCTACATCAATCTCATTGATGGCGAACAACCCTCAAAAGTACTTCCAGTCATTCTCTACAGTGAGTATTTTCCTCCTTGTGAATCAGAAAGGTATGTTTCTATTTAACTATATATCAGCATTGAGGGTTTTTTACATTGTTGACCTCCTCTACAGAGACTCCAGACAGCGTCTCCATCTCTGTTCTGAGACACTCTGGTCCCATGGTGGAGGGGACAGAGTACCAGCTGCAGTGTGACATCCAGAACATCGCTCCTCAACAGAACCTGGTTGTGAAGTGGTACAAAGGGAATGAACTCTTAGATAATGTAACTTACAGTGACGTCAGTAAGACACCAGTGAATGTGTCAGCTACTCTGATGATCAGCCCCAGTAGAGATGATGATGGAGCTCAGTATAGATGTAGAGCAGAACTGGACCTGGGACCAGAGGGACCACAACCCCATCCTACAGTGGCATCAGAACCTCTCAACATTACTGTGCACTGTGAGTTGGCTATTAATTTAGATCTTTTTCATTATCATAAATCAAAAACAGAACCACATGACAGGTATAGCTTCCAATTTACTAATTTTGAGTTGATGCTCCTCCTCTCTATTTGCAGACAAGCCAGTGATTGAATGTCTAAGCCAGTACAGTGCCGTGAAGGAGAATTCCCCCCTGGACAGGATCCCTTGTACATTCAATGGGAATCCTCCCCCTAACGTTGTGTGGTACCAGGAGGGCAGACAGGTCAATGCCTCTGCACCCCTGGCCAGGACGGACTTTGGCCAGTATGTCATCACGATCAGCAATGACATAGGCAGCACCAGCTATACTGTTCATATCACAGTGGAATGTACGTGTGTGAGATCTAGTATTGTATTGCAAGATGAGATCTGTCCGATTGTTTCCTGTAAGATGCTTCTCTATCTGTTTTCAAATGGATGAAATCTATGCTGAATATTTCTCTCCCTACTCTTTTCAGATGCCCCCAAGTTTAACTGTACTGATCAATATGAAGTTAAAGAGAATGAAAATCACAACCTCTCAGTCACCTGTACAGTTGATGGCAACCCTTCTTCTAAAATCACCTGGTTGAAAGCCCAACAGGAAGTGGATATCCCTCAAAGTCTCACTAGGGAAAACAGAGGGGAGTACACCCTGGTTACAAACAACACACATGGAAAAGCCACTCACAAGCTTGTCATCAACGTCTTGTGTAAGTCATGTTTCTATCCTTCAAGTATGTTATTATTGGACTATTTTACAAACGTTTAACTAATTCTAGCCACACATGCTATCAGCTTTACGCTGTTCTAACCAATCTTAAAGGTAGAATAGGCCTAATAGTGATTGAGACAGGTTTTACATAATTGTTTACCACCTTTTAAGTTACTGTATTTTAGTCTCAACTGAACTGCATGGCAACCCATCTGACATCCCATAAGTTGCATAGTTTAGTGGTCTACTCTAAAAGCACCTCCTTTCTTCTTAGATGCTCCTGAGTTCCTTCTAGGGAATGACACAGTGGAGGTGACTGCAGGCAGTGATGTGTCTCTGAACTGCAGTGCTGAGGGGAACCCTCCTCCTGAGATGAAGTGGAACGACACCGCTGCACGCAATGTGAAGTTGTCCACTGAGGGGCGCCAGAGGACTGTTAGAATCACCACAGCTGGGATCTACATCTGCACTGCCACGAATATATTTGGGACGGTCACCAGAACAACAACAGTAACTATAAAAGGTATTATAACTGACCGACTGTGGGTCATGTTATGGTAGAAACGTAGCTGACCCTGATGTAGTGATTCATGTTGTCATAAGACATACTTCATATTGTTTCAGTAAGATGAATGAATGAATCGCATTCAATTCCACAGAGCTGAATTGCGAAACACGAATCCTAGATCACGAGCTAGCCTGAATCAAATCATAAACAGAATTGGTCTGAATCATGTCTAAACTCTCCCGTTCTCCTTCTATTTCCTCCTCTTCAGGTGGCTCCACAATTATATTTTGGTTGTTTCCATTAGTTGTCCTGGTCATTGCCCTGGTAGTCCTGAAAGTCTTCTGTATGTGGAAGAAAAGACAAGGATCTTATAATTTCATACCAGTCAACCAGTCAAATGTTCCATTGATGCCACTGTCTACAACAGGGGTAGACAACCATGATCCAGAGGGGTATCCTACGAAGGTTTGAGGAGTTACCTAAGTAAATTAGATAAACTCTTGAGTTCAACTCGGGATAGCCAGTCATACGAAAGTGTCTCACCCTTTAGCCAGGTACATTTCAGAACTAATCTGCTCCTGGGCAGGCTAACTCCAGCCCAGTAGAGGTTACTGAGGGGAGGACGGCCCATAATAATGGCTGGAACGGAGCGTGGATAACATTCCACTGATTGCGCTCCAGCCATTACCACGAGCCCGTCTTCTCCCGATTAAGGTGCCAACAATCTCCTGTGAACTCCACTTGCCCTGACTGAAGTGACTGAGCCACGAGATGAAGACCAATTAAATAAGAATCCCTCCCGCTTGTAAAGATTGCGTCATCATCTACTTCATTTGAGGAAGACAATATTTTATTCATTAATTTTTTTTGTGTATGTCAAATATTTTTTTTGCGGGGGGAGGATTAAAATATATCACATTCCAAATGTTGTAATGACAGAATGCATTTTAAATTTCACGCACAGTAACACGTTTGTACAATATTAAAATGATTTGGTCTACATGCAACAATGGGATTTAATAAATCAAATCCTTAAAAATACATTTCATCCACATCATTGAACAATTCATTCTGAATGAAAAACGAAATATAATTGATTTCAAACAACAATGAGACTGCGTGATCTGCAAACGTATTTAAAATGTAAGATTAGTGTGGGGATTCAATCTGAGCCTGTTCAAGTGTCTTGCATCTGACAACATACGAACGAATGTAATAAGAATGCTCATATTTCTATATCAATACTTAATTGTATTGCTAGTCTAATTACAATAGCATCCGAACATTCATTTTCCTTTATAAAACTATTTTCAAAACTGTTTTTAAAAGTGACTTGTGTATGCCCATAAATAAACAAGCATCACTGCTTATGACATGCCACTGCCAGTCTGTCGCCAGTGAACATTTTATTGAAGGCAAATACATTAGGGAACTGTCCCTTTAAGAATTAGGATTTGGGAGTGACGCGGATATGAAAGCTAGTTTATCCCTCTTTCCTTTGCAACGAATATTGTTTAGATTAACTAGATTACTTAGCTAAATTATAGGGAGAAATCATTCTCACTGTTTAGAAACGGAAAGGATACAGAAGGGTTATTTGAGCGCCTCGGGAATTCATCTTTCAGGATTGAGGCGTCCTCCAAATTGGAATAACTTTGAATAAGTTCTTTGTATTCAGGGATCCGCTGATAAGAAGACGTTAAACATGGACTGGGGCACGGATCTCTGGGTGAGTTTGTGAGCTGTCTGGGATCTGCCAAGGGCTTTAGCTCTCGTGAAGTTTTGCAAAGTATTGTTTTTGCCACTTTTAATGTGATGTAACATGTAGGTTCTTCTACGACTTTGAGCATACCAAGAGACTGGTTTTGATGGAGGTAGTCAAACTATGCTGAGATTTTTTTCTCTCTCAGAACATCTGACCCAGCCATACTCAACTGGACCCAGAAAGGGGTCAAAATCGACCGCGTGTCCCAAGTGTAAAAAAAAAATATATATAAAATATAAATATATATTTTTTTGGAACTAATTTGGGCCTCGTCCTCTGGTATCATATAAACATATATACGATATCGTACAATTGCAGCAAATATGCTTAAAATAAATCTTGGAGTGGAGATTTGCGTGTGAATTTCATTGCCCCCTGGCACAACCCCTAGATGGGACACTGGAGGTCTTCCCTCAAGAAAATGTTAATGTTTTAAAACAAATTTCCTGCAAAATGTTAATGTTTTAAAACAAATTTCCTGCAATTCTATGTATTTTGACATGACGTAGGCCTATGACCGGGGTGAAAAAACAACAACAAATTAAACCACAGGTTAGGTGTATTTAGGATGCTTTGAACATGAAATGAACACTCAATTTGACGACTTTGTTACTTTGAGATTTTTTGGGGATGATGTATTTTGTTGTTGTTGTGGTTTGACACTCAGACAGGAATGACATGGAGATCGGGACACAGGCAAATGCTAGAAACAGTGGGAAGGTTGTAAGCAGGGATTTGATCCTTGTTCTCAGGTGGAAAGTTGTATGCAACACATGCCGGGGAGTGTTACCACTACACCAAGGCTCGGAACAGAAATGTTTAATATTAATGGTTGATGGCAGTGGATAACTCTCTTTTAAAATAGGTCTGGAAAAAAATCCTGCTTGTTCTCCAGGAGAGTTGGCCACCCCTGATCTATGTTTCTCAAGTGCTGGGTGTTTTAAAAATGTTCTTGTTATAACAATATTTTATTTAAATCACCCAAACTTGATGAAAAATCGAATACATATCAATATTCAGGTGGTTTGTGCCTACTCAGGAGATAGATTGGGGGTAAGACCCTGCGATAGACTAGCGTCTTATCCAGGGGGTGTACTTTACATCAAGCTGCCTCACTCTACAGAAACAGGAGATGGGCCCCTGCCCTATAAGCCGTTCCAGCTCGTGCGATACTACTTACTTACTTGCTTACTATATAGTTGAAGATCCTTGCTGTCATCTTACTCTGCCTAGCTTGTGCACAATACTAAAATATTGAATTCCTGGAGCATTTAATATCAATGCTTATTTGTATAATTTATTCAAACTGTCCATGAATGGCTGCGATAATGCCATTGATTTTCAAAGACACAAGTAGCCATATCAGACTTCAAATGTGTGATTACACTGGCAAAATTGGGAAGAAGTGGAATAATAAAATGTGTGGGGAATACCTGTAGTGTTCTTGCTGACAAGCATAGTTATTACCCTATATTTTAGCCCATTGTCGAGAATGAGAATTGTTCCACAGATCAGACTAAAGTAAATAGATAATAAAATCTTCTGAAGACAAGATGTCATAAATCTGACCCTACACCCTAACCAAACAATTGTTCTATTCATTGTCCCCCCTCTAGAATCATACATACAGTTTTCGGTTAACAATCTGTTTGACAAAATTATTGATCACCAAACGAGGGGACTAATGCAAGTGTGGATGAAATGGACCTTAGTACATGCTGTCAAAAGGCTGCATTCTATGAAGCTAATTCCTATTCCAATATGTGATAGACGCCGTATGAATGCTGTTGGAACACTAATGCACATGTTTTGGGAATGTCCTGTGGTGTCCCAGTTCTGGTCACATGTTTCAAATGTCCAAAGTTATGGGTTTCCCTGTGAAGATCCACCTTTTGTTTTTGTTCAATGATGACTCTGCCTTTTTACTGCAACAGGTTCAGAAAATCAATCACAACATCAGCAAAAAAAATTATCTTTAGTGCCTGGATTACCCCTACAATCCTCTCACCGCAAACATTTTCAATATATTGTTCGTATAGAGCGATCAGTGGCCGTGATAAATAAAGCTTGGGCAAATCCAGTTGAGGCATGGGATGTATTATGCAAAACTCTATCAGATATCAACAACTCTTGACCAAGCAATGGACCTACATGGTAAGGGCCAATGTGTGAGAGTTGGCAGCTCTGAGTGTGCTTTAAAACCCCCTAGAGTTGATGTCCGCGCCCTGCGGAACTCTAATTAGCATAATAATAAAAATCTGTCAATTCAAGCAAGAGATCAGTTTTTTTGCATTGGATGCGTCTCAATCCACCGTAGTTCCGCATGTCGTAGTTCCGCATCTGCGGTAAAAGGTGGCAGAACTAGAGCAGGGTTTGTCAGACCATGAGACATCCCGAAAAGCTGTCTTC
Source organism: Salvelinus fontinalis (assembly GCF_029448725.1). Lineage (NCBI taxonomy): Eukaryota > Metazoa > Chordata > Actinopteri > Salmoniformes > Salmonidae > Salvelinus > Salvelinus fontinalis. The sequence continues at coordinate 12,329,384 of NC_074698.1, forward strand.
TTACAAAATCGTATGTAGCATCGGAACGGTTTGGCCTACAAACTATTATGCTCCTCTATGGAAAGATTACTCTCACGTACACCATGGGACGCACCTGAAGTTGGTACAGCCGATCTGCCAACTTCTGTCTGTAGCATCCAAACAGTCTGGGCTACACTAATATGACCCCTCTGTGGAAAGGTTAGACTCAAGAACATGTACATGTCGGTTGTTTTGCTCTAGGATGTTCACGGGCCTCAAGACTCGTCTGAAGGTCCACCGGCACCAGTTGAAAAAAATGTATGGTAGGATATACTCAAAGTATTCAGACCCCTTCCCTTTTTTCACATTTAGTTACGTTACAGCCTTATTCTAAAATTGATTAAATGCATTTTTCCCCTCATCAATCTACACACACTACCCCATAATGACAAAGCAAAAACAGTTTTTACTTTTTTATTTGCAAAAATATAAAACAAATACCTTATTTACATAAGTATTCAGACCCTTTGCTATGAGACTCGAAATTGAGCTCAGGTGCATCCTGTTTCCATTGATCATCATTGAGATGTTTCTACAAGTTGATTTGAGTCCACCTGTGGTAAATTAAATTGATTGGACATGATTTGGAAAGGCACACACCTGTCTATTTAAGTTCCCACAGTTGACAGTGCATGTCAGAGGAAAAATCCGGGCATGAGGTCGAAGGAATTCTCCGTAGAGCTCTGAGACAGGATTGTGTTGAGGCACAGCTCTTGGGAAGGGTACTGTAGTATCCTTAAAGGCTTCTTAGAATTACGACTCATGAGACTTACATACGGTTTAGTATTTAATTGTAATTTAGATTTACATTATCTTATGCACCTGGCTTAAACCTCCCTGAAGCTTTCTTAATCATAGTTAAATAGGCAGACATAGGAAATAGCTACAGATAGCGGGAAGCAAACCCCCGTCTTGAGTCAATACTGCCATCTATTGGTAAACATAAATATACCAGGTTACTACAGGTACACATTTCTGCAGCATTGAAGATCGCCAAGAACACAGTGGCCTCCATCATTCTTAATTGGAAGAAGTTTGGAACCACCAAGACTCTTCCTAGAGCTGGCCGCATGGCCAAACTGAGCAATCGGGGGAAAAGGGCCATGGTCAGGGAGGTGACCAAGAACCCGATGGTCACTCTCACAGATCTCAAGAGTTCCTCTATGGAGATGGGATAACCTTTCAGAAGGACAACCATCTCTGCAGCACTCCATCAATCAGGCCTTTATGGTAGAGTGGCCAGACAGAAGCCACTCCTCAGTAAAAGACACTTGACAGCCCACTTGGAGTTTGCCAAAAGGCACCTAAAGGGCTCTCAGACCATGAGAAACAAGATTCTCTGGTCTGATGAAACCAAGATTTAACTCTTTGGCCTGAATACCAAGCATGACGTCTGGAGGAAACCTGGTACTATCCCTAAGGTGAAGCGTGTTGGCAGCATCATGCTGTGGGAATGTTTTTCAGCGACAGGGACTGGGAGACTAGTCAGGATCGAGGGAAAGATGAACGGAGCAAAGTACAGAGAGATCCTTGATGAAAACCTGCTCCAGAGCGCTCAGGACCTCCAGACTGGGGTGACGGTTCAGCTTTCAAGAGTACAACAACCTTAATCACACAGCCAAGACAACACGAGTGGCTTCGGGACAAGTCTCTGAATGTCCTTGAGTGACCCAGCCAGAGCCCGGACTTGAACCCGACATCTCTGGAGAGACCTGAAAATAGCTGTGCAGCGACGCTCCCCATCCAACCTGACAGAGCTTGAGAGGATCTGCAGAGAAGAATGTGAGAAACTCTCCAAATACAGGTGTGCCAAGCTTGTTGCGTCATACCCAAGAAGACTCCAGGCTGTAATCGCTGCCAAAGGCGCTTCAACAAAGTACTGAGTAAATGGTCTGAATACTTATGGAAATGTGATATTTAAAAAAAAGATATTAGTAACATTTTCTAAAAACCTGTTTTTGTTTGTGATTGTTTATTTTCGTTATCAATGTAATCAATCAATTTTAGAATAAGGCTGTGTGGAAAAAGTCAAGGGGTCTGAGTACTTTGTATACAATGTACAGATACGCATGCATACTGAACAAAAATATATAAACGCAACGTGCAACGAGTTCAAACATTACAGTTACTGTTCATATATGGAAATCAGTCTATTGAAATACATTCATTAGGCCCAAATCTATGAATTTCACATGACTGTTGGTCACAGATACCTTAAAAACTAAGGAAGGGGCGTGGATAAGAAAACCAGGCAGTATCTGGTGTGACCATTTAAAAAAAAAAAAATGTAATCTTTATTTAACTAGGCAGCGTGCCTCATGCAGCATGACATCTCGCCGTCGAATGGAGTTGTCAGGCGGCTAATTGTGGCCTGTGGAATATCCCACTCCTCTTCAATGGCTGTGCGAAGTTGCTGGATACTCCCCTGTAGTAATTTTGTGGCCTTATATTGTCCCCAGCACAAGGTGCGCCTGTGTAATGATCATGCTGTTTAATCAGCTTCTTGATATGCCACACCTGTCAGGTGGATGGATTATCTTGGCAAATGAGAAAAGCTCACTTACAGGGATGTAAACAAATTTGTGCACAACAAGAAATAAGCTGTTAAAATATGAATATCATACTGTGGACACGGAAGTCTTTGCATGCAATGCCCTGATACATTTAGTGTTCAAATCTCTGACAGGAAAGTAGCCTCAAAATAGTTTTGCATATGCTCCTTCGAAACAGAAGGAATAATGTTTTTGAAATTTAAGTGTGGTTTTTAAGGACTCAAATGTGGCTAATTTGGCCAGCATCCCTCATTTTTTGATGCTGTTGGCTGCGTCAGGTTAGATCTGAATGCATATGGATGTCCATAACATTTCTCAAATGTCTGGTCAATAGAAATGTTCCCTGTTGTCCCGCGCCAGGTTTTCCTAAAGGAAACTCTGAAATGACTAATATTTTTGAATATTCACATGAAAATCTGTTGCCAATTGGATGGGTCCATATCATTTTTTTGACACCTTGAGTTGGACCAGCATGTCACTCTCTGAACAGATACAAATGTGATGCTGTTTACACAGGCAGTCCAATTCTGATATTTTTCACTAAATTGTCCTTTGCCCAGTCAGATCAGTTAGTTTTGCCCATAATTGTAGTAGTGTGTGATTGCAGCACGCAATTTGTGACGTTCCTGCACGTGGGCATTCCCGAATCTGCATATAAGCCCCCCCCCTTCCATAAATGGACAAAAGATCAGAATTGGGCTGTCTGTGTAAACACAGCCAATGTAGCAGGTACATAAGTTATAGCACGATTCGTAACTCAAATCAAAGTGCTGTCATTGGGGACGCTGAAGAACAAAGCAGCTTGTGCTGGTGTCTTGTCTCTCAGATCATTATGCTATTAGCTAGCCAGCCAAGTTCAAGTCAATGTTTTAATTTCTCAAGAAAAAGCTTATGACCCAGATGGTTGTGCACAAACTGCCAGACATTCAGAATGTCTAGGGCCTAGGCCTTTGATGTTTTGAACTTGAGTGAATTTCATTGACATTCCTTGCCCCAAGACTAGTTTTGTCCTAAGGAAGGATCCACTTTTGGGAGGGCCATGCCCGCAACAAGTTGTCACACAGTTGGGCATTACTTGATTCCCAGAAATGGGACACTTTTGCCTCCTGCTGCCCACCGTGCGGATGGATGGAGCACACAGTCTCACACACACACAGTTGACATATTGAATGATATCAGTTACATGATGATTTACTCCAGATCCTTCAATGTTTTCAACAGGGCAATGTACTGAGCATGCCAGTGGTCACCAACCCAACTCTAGTCCTGGAGAGAGGGTTTGCCAACTAGGCTTATTACTGACCACAAATACCTTCATTGAGGAGTTTAAAATAGCCTGGGAAAACATAGTAGTGTACACTTGCTTTCCAGGACCAGGATTGGTGCCCACTAGAGTACCGTGTGACAACAAGCAATAGCTTACTTTTTAACATGGATAGCTGGATGGATCTTTGCTCTCGCTCATCGATCTCACATGGTTTTAATGAGTATAATGAGTTGATTTCAACCTCTGTTCACTGTCACCGGTTGTCATGGATTCCCCAGGCGATGTGCACAAGAGTGAGTTACAGTGGTAGCTGGTAGGCGACACAATGGACAAGACAAATAGAGAAACAAGCAGTCTTTTCACTAGAAAATCAGGCCGAGAACACACTGCCCCTCAATGTTGCTACACTGTTTATCTGAGAGCTAGGCTATGGCTACTCCACCACCCACCCAGTGATCTGACCTCCTACACACACCCACACACACACCCACATAGTGAGTATGTAAATGGTGCGCTACAGAGAGGAGGGTGGGACGGTAGGTTCTGACCTCATTACCCATGTTCCCCCCTGGGCCTCTCTTCCTCATGTCCTCTTTCCATCCTCAGTGCTGTGCTGCATGGAGCACCAGCAACCTAATTAGGTTTGACCTCGTTTAATGAACTCAAAACATCTCCTCTATCCATGCTCTTGTATGTATGTATTTATTTATATGGATATATTTGCCACATCTGTTTCACTTTTTAACCCAAGAGACATTTCTTCAAACCTCTACTTGTCTCTGAAAACATGCAAACTCAAACAGGTTTTATTTGCTGGTAGTTTACTGTACCTTCTCCTATCAGGTTTTATTAGCTGGTAGTTTACTGTACCTTCTCCTATCAGGTTTTATTTGCTGGTAGTTTAGAGAATGACTTCAATTTGCACACAGATCTAACCAGGTTTTCATATGTTTGTATTTATGTGTGAGGGAGACTATTGGAAAACATTCATTCTTTCTCTCGCCACAATGTCGACTGCCTAATTGGTTGTGATTGTGTTTGGCCAGTAATGTTCAACTGTGCTGCCTGCTCTGTGGCATCTGTCCCCTGCTTTCCTTGCCGTTAATCCAGCAGTTATTTTAGGCACCTAGTGTTCCGTGTGCAAGATCAGTGTATGGGCATTAGCCCTGGCTGCTAGTGGGACTGAGTGAGGATAGGCTCTGTGTGTTCCACAATCCAGGAATGTAGAAAATGTAGCATGGCAGACGGGCCCTTTATAAAGTTCATGAAAGACGGTGACTAAGGTAGGAAACATTCTCTATGGTCATGGAGCAGGATCAGTGGTGTAAAGTACTTAAGTAATAATACTTGAAAGTACTACTTAAGTAGGTTTTGGAGGTATGTGTACCTTACTATTTATATTTTTGACTGCTTTTACTTCACTCCATTCCTACAGAAAATGTGTACATTTTACTCCATACATTTTCCCAGACACCCAAAAGTACTTTACATTTTTAAAATAATTTGTCTAATACACATATTTCTCAAAAGAGCAGTCCTGGTCATCCCAACTGCCTCTAATCTGGCGGACTCACTAAACACATGCTTCATTTGTAAATGATGTCTGAGTGTTGGAGTGTGCCCCTGGCTATCTGTAAAAAATAATACAATTTAAAAAAATGGTGCCATCTGGTTTGCTTTATATAAGGCATTTGAAATGTATTGTTACTTTTGATACTTAAGTATATTTTAAATCAAGTACTTTTGGTCTTTTACTCAAGTAGTATTTTACTGGGTGACTTTCACTTTTACGTTAATAAAAAATGACTTATATTTATTTTTACTCAAGTATGACAATTGGGTACTTTTCCCACCACTGAGCAGGGTGACTTCCCATGCCTAGGGTGATGCCTTTACAAGTGAATCTGTCTGGAGTTGGGGGGTGGAGGTAGAAGACACAGGTTGCTGTGTTGAGGCAGGGCCAACATGGATGGATAGGCCTACAGTCGTTGAAAGATTACTGTTCTTTGATGTGTCCGTGTGCCCTAAATGCTATCATGAAGCCAACAGTATGCTAATGAAAAGCCCAACTGAATGTCCTAGCTTACTGAAACTTTCAATTGGAACCAATTTCGAAACAAAATTGTCTTATGGAGAGAGCAAACAAGGTAATGTTTGTGCGGTGGAAGACACCCACCCCAGCCAGTAGGCCGAATGGTTGTGAAACAACAATCAGCTTGGTTTATTTACAACTTAACCTCTAAGACAGGAGAACTTTGTTAAACTGGAATGAAAACCAACCAGTTGGTGTGTTCTCGTCTCTTGGTGGTGTTTTAGGGTGAACACAAAAAGAGCACACTGTGTGCTGTGGCCCTCATTTTCCTGCCCCAAAACATTTGAACATTTGATCTAAAAATAAGTCCTCTGTGTTATACACACATACAGCAACTCGCTCGCAATGTCTCATACAAGCCCACATGTTCACGTGCTCTTCTCAAATAAAAGGCCTTAGGTGTTATTTGTTCACTCTCTTTTTCGTGTGCCCTTTGAAGGGGTAGGATGGGTCAAGAACATGGCCCAACATGATAGGAATCTCTTCCCATTAAATGGCCCTCCTCCCTCCATACTGTAACTACGGAGTTCCTTGATATCATCCTCACTCTCCAACAGGCTTGTCTGTGCTTGAAGTGGCCATAAAGCACGCAGCCAAAAAAGGAACTAAAGAGAAAAGAGACTAGAAGACTCCTCACTGCATATCAAAGTGTGGGAATTTCTGTTCATTATACGTGTGGTAGCAAGCCTGTTTTGTTTTTCTTGTGTGAGTTGACGACATGTTTGCTTATGAAGTGTAGGGAAATCAAATAACGATGCGTTACGTTTTAGTGTTTTTTGTTTCGCCCGTCCACCACCCTCTTCGGAGGACAAAAATAAATGTTGTTTTTACAGCTTTACATACATGGCACTTCTTTCTTTTCTTCACAGTAGTTAAACAGCAAGAATATACACTGATGAACAAAAATATTACCTCGACATGCAACAATTTCAAAGATTTGACGGAGTTACAGTTCATATATGGAAGCCAGTCAATTTAAATAAATTCATTGGGCTCTAATCTATGGATTTCACTGGGCAGGAGTGCAGCCATGGGGGGGCCTGGGAGGGCATCAAATCAAACTTCATTTGTCACATGCGCCGAATACAACAGGTGTAGGTAGACCTTACCGTGAATAGCTTACTTACAAGCCCTTAACCAACAGTGCAGTTCAAGAAGAGTTGAGAAAATACTTACCAAATAAACTAAAGTTAAACATAATAACAAGTAACACAATAATGAGGCTATATACAGGGGGGTATGAAGTACAGGTTAGTCGAGATCATTTGTACATAAAGGTGGTGGTGAAGTGACTATGCTGCTTCTCGCTGTTTATTATCTATGCAATGTACAAACAAATGGAGGGGGGTGTCAATGTAAATAGTCAGGTGGCCATTTGATCACCCACTTGGCAGCCAGGCCCAGCCACTGGGGAGCCAGGCCCAGCCACTGGGGAGCCAGGCCCAGCCACTGGGGAGCCAGGCCCAGCCACTGGGGAGCCAGGCCCAGCCACTGGGGAGCCAGGCCCAGCCACTGGGGAGCCAGGCCCAGCCACTGGGGAGCCAGGCCCAGCCACTGGGGAGCCAGGCCCAGCCGCTGGGGAGCCAGGCCCAGCCAATAAGAATGAGTATTTTCAAACAAAAGGGCTTTATTACAGACAGAAATACTCCTCAGCACCCCCTCCCCACCACCCATCGGACGATCCTGCAGGTGAAGAAGCTGGATGTGGAGGTCCTGGGCTGGCGTGGTCTGCGGTTGTGAGGCCGGTTGGACGTACTGCCAAATTCTCTAAAACGATGTTGGAGGCAGTTTATGGTAGAGAAATGAACATTAAATTCTCTGGCAACAGCTCTGGTGGACATCCCTGCAGTCAGCATGCCAATTGCATGCACCCTCAACTTGATTTCAACTGTGTTGTGATGTTTCACATAGATTCTGAACCTTCCTAATCACATAGTATCTACAGATTGTAAGTTAAAGATGAATCATTTTATTGAAACTATTATATTGTTGATTGACTATGGCTTTCCAAATCTCCCAACAGTGCTATTTTTAGGGTTAATTTGAGGTAAATGTTGTGATTTTTCAGCCATTCCTGAACCTGTGACCAGAAACAAGCTACATAGGGGCAATACTAGAATAAATGATCTAATGATACTGTCTCTTCGCAGCAAAATCTGCAGAGCTGAGATGGTTGTATGTCCCATATACATAACATTCTGTTGGTGGCAAGAATTTATACATCCTTTTTTTATTGAAAAACTCTTCACGTTTTGAATCAAGTGTTTTTTGTTTTTTGTATCAGTTCATAAGTGCCATAGAATCGGTACATCAAATCTCTTCTATTTTATAATCTGTATGGCGCCGCTGTCAACATTTTGGTCCTCAAATGAAACTGGTATGTTTTTCAATTTATGACGATTTCTTTTAGCCAATTTTGGCCCTTAAAGGGTAGACTAACAAGTTCCCTACCTTCGCTCCCTTCCACTTGCCTCCTCCAATTTTGCAGTAATGTGGCAATCAGTTGGTTGTTTAGTGTTCTATGCAATTCATATTTGGGATGTTTCTACAGAGTCCACGTACCACAGGAAGTGCAAGAGTGGGGCGCTTCCTATTCCCTGTCGGTAAAAGGTCGTCCTCCTCCCTGTGGCCTCTCGCTCTCTCTCTGGCCCCTTTCCCGCTTGTTCTCCCTCTCCCCCTCTCTCTAGCAGCAGAACACAGCATGATTTAGCACCTCAAGGCCGGGGGTCAAGGGTTGTGCATATGTAGAGAATTCTTGGAAGGCATAACATTTGGGTAGATATGGTGACTTGAGATTCACTATCAACACTCTGTAAACTAAATGTTGCCTCAGACTGATTTAATATCCAGCATTCTTTAGATGACGTCACTCATCCAATGGAACGCGCCCTGTCATTCTTATCGAATGGTGATGAGCTGTCATGCATCTCGTGTCTATCGTCCATAATATCTCTTTCTCTTTTCATGTTCCTTCTCCCCAGGACCAATATGACATCATCGACAAGCACACGCAATCCGGGCTGGAACTGGTAGAGAAGTATGTCAAGTTTGTGAAGGAGAGGACGGAGATAGAGCAGAACTATGCCAAGCAGCTGAGGTAGGCCTCATTCTTCAACATTCCTCAGGCCTCATTCCTGCGTGTGTGCCCACAGCAGTTGATGTTTGTGCTCAAAAGCTGTTTTATGAAATGTATGTGGTGTCTTATGACTAGTTTGGGGCAGAATTGAACTTGTCTCCCCCTGTTGGCATTGCCTCAGCCCAGACAGTCCCAGAAACACTGCCCTCATTCTCAAGCTTGAGCCTGCATTACTACCTCCCTTTTTCTCTATTCCTAACGCTCACTCCGAGTGTGTCTGTCAGTATCTGCTGCTGTGCTCTGGTGGAGAGGAGAGGAAGTGGGAGCAGACTGGCACATGACGGACAGGATGTGGTCAGAGAGAGCTCTAATGGAAGAATAGGAGAAGTGGATGTATTTTAACATAGATGTTATTCTTGACTGTAGTTTTGCATTGGCTTTCCCTTAAAGGGGCAGTGCAGTCAGAAACATGATATCCTTTGTTTTATATATATATCCACACTGAGGTTGGAATCATACAGTGAAATTGTGCCAATTATGATAATGCCCTTTTAGTGTAAGAGCTGCCTGAATGTTCAGCTTGTTTGGCTGGGTGGGTTTTTTAGACCTAGATGTTAATAGAAGACCAATAACTGCTTTCAGGTTCCACATCCTCCCCATTAGGCTCCTCTCTGACCACTCCCAGACAGACCACTCAGTCTTAGCAGACTTCTTGCTTGAGCTTTTTTTGTTTCTTTTTGACCATTTTAATTCAAAACATTTACAGTAAGGTAATTAATTGTTACCTAGAAATGGTTTGATATTGAGATAAAAACGGCAACATGGAAAGATCAACTGTGCCAGAGGACCGGGGCAGTCTTGCCTACAAGAAGCAAATATTTGTGTGTGTTGTTTCTTAGAGGTGTGGGTTGATTTTAAATTGAATCATTTCTATTAAAGGCAAACTGTAACCAATTTAGGTTAGTAGAACTTCTTCATTGAGATTTGAATAGACACCCTAATTTGATGCGTTGTGTTTTCCTATCATTTAGGATAATTAAGTTTGCATCTGTGCTTTTGACATATTCTATCTTCCGGACTACTTACCATATCTTCCTCCTCTCCTAATATTGACAGAAATCTAACAAAGAAATACAATCCTAAACGAGGCTGTAGAGAGGAACAGGAATGCAGGTGAGCTATTGTGGGCTTTTGTGTGTGTGTGTGTGTGTGTGTGTGTGTGTGTGTGTGTGTGCATAAAATAAATGTGCTGTATTTGTACCTGCCCAGGCCAGCTGTGATCTTCAACATGGACTTTCAGTTCCTGATCAGACATAGAGAAGGAAAACAAAGCTTGACTAAAATAATACACCAACAATACATGACGTAATTTCAATGATGTCTTTTCAAACTGCTTTCCTGTCTATAGTACTGTAGTTGGAGAGGCTATGCCAGCACCTGCAGAGCAATGCAAATGACTGCTACTATACCCCCTGAGAGGGAAACGGGAATAAGGAAGTAATGGACCTATCATTACCTGGCTAACACAGCTATTTAAGCAACAGTGTATGTAACTTCCTGTCAACGCCCAAATCCATTACAGATCTCATCTCTTCTGTATCCCCCCCCCCCTTCCATAGGTTCTCCAACCACCAGTCCTTCCTGGACATCCTGAATGAGATGAACGACTACGCAGGACAGAGGGAGCTGATTGCTGAGAACATGATGATGAACATCTGCATCGAACTCACCAAGTACCTGCAGGAGCTCAAGATGGAGCGTAAGACGGTGAGAGAGAGATCCACACTGAGAGGGGAGGATGGAAGAGTTCACAACTCAGATTATTATAGTGAGGGCGAGTGAAGATGGGTGGGAGCTAGGGAAAAGGAGGGAGAGTATGAAGGAGACAGGAAGGACCAGCAGAGATTTGTAGGTTCCTCTGTTATGGCACGAAGGTAGCCTTACTTGGGTTGTCCGTAGGGGGTGGTAACTGTCGTGTTATCCTCTGAAAGGAGAGGAATGCCTTGGCCCAACCCCAATGGAATATAGAACACACACAAACACTATAACGTCTCCCAGTAGACATGACCCACAGACAGACAGACTGCTGTTTGTTTACCATCTGTTTTGTTCAGTGGTTTTTGGTGGCTGTTGTTTATTCTATACCCAATGCCAATGGCCCTGTCTAAGTAGGGACCGTCATGTAATCATCTTGGTGTCTCATGTGTCCTCTCTCTGTTTGTCTTTCTGCAGCATCTGTCGGAGGCCAAGAAAGCCCAGCAGAGTTTGGAGAGCACCTATAAGCAGCTCGACAGTGTAAGTTTGTTTACATGTCAGGCCGTCTGCCAATAACTCCCCTCTTCCAAAGGGAACATCGACTTTGTTGGTAAAATACTAATGTATACATCCTCTCTATACAGTAGGCCTATACTTTGCTTGTCAGTGAACAACTGTTTATTCTTTCTGTTCAGTCAAAGGGCAATGTTTTGTCCAGTCACTGTCCTCCATTGTCTATAGTGGTGAAAGCAGTCAAATGTTTCTGAATGCTCTCTCATATTGTCTGCTTTTTGTCTGCTGTAAGTGGGGTCATTGTTACATCAGTGAAAGGGACGTTTGTTCACTAGTTGTGAGTGCATGCATGTGTGTGTGGTGACTCAGGTGACCAGTATTTGTATTATTAGTCAAAAGAGATGATGAGCTCCTTTTTAAAGCTGGGGTAGGGAACCAAAACGAGACCAGAAACTAGCAGCACTCCAGGCATTGCTCGTCGCTGTATGGGTCAGCACCACTGACTTAAACCACTGATGTTCCAGCCCCATTCAGTAAAGACAGGTGCTAGTGGCCATTGGGCAAGTGTTCACTACCCTTGGGTGAAGCAGAGGTCTCGCTTCTTCTACACAATAGTAGAGGCTATTCTATTCCATTCAAAGAATGCCCACAGAGCACAGTATTGTGTTAGCTAAGATCAACATGGATGTGTTTCTGTCTCTCTCTGTGTTTTAGAGTAAGAAACGTTTTGAGAGGGAGTGGCGGGAAGCGGACAAAGCTGCTCAATATGCCGAGAAAACTGACCAGGACATCAACGCCACGAAGGCCGACGTGGAAAAGGTAGTAGGACTCCAACACACAATAAAAAGAACACAGGTTTTCATTTTCCGTTGCAGAACGTTTTCCTACAGTGTGCCCTACTGAACACAATCCAGCTGTCCTACTTGTCCTGTTTCCCCTTTAAACAGTGGAATGTGAGCCACCAGACTGACCTGTGTGTGACCTGTGTGTTTGTTTTGTTACCTGTGTCCAGGCCAAACAGCAGGCCAACATGAGGACACACATAGCGGAGGAGTGTAAGAACGACTACGCAGCCCAGCTGCAGAAATACAACCAGGAGCAGAGCCGGTTCTACTTCAGCGACGTGCCTCTCATCTTCAACGTGCGGCAGAGCCTCTCACCCATCCATCCTGTCCTTAGCCTAGCTTCCCTTCCTTATGCTGGAACCATTTGAACTGCTAACGTTTGGTTCAACAGACACTAAAAACACAGCCAACCTTTTTGAGGTTGTTATTCTAAAATCACCAAGACATGGCAGATGTGATTGAGTGACGTCCTGTATGTGCCTCCTCTCCCTATAGAAACTCCAGGACATGGATGAGAGGCGGGTGAGGAAGCTGGCGCAGGGCTACGTCTTGTTCTCAGACACGGAGAGGCACGTGATGCCCATTATCGGGAAGTGTCTGGAGGGCGTCACTAAAGCGGGCACTAATGTCAACGAGAGGAATGTGAGTCGGCCGTACTGTACTGCATGTATACAAAACGAACCCAGACGTAACGTACGTAGATGCATGTGGTCCAATGAAGTTCAAAAGAATGTGAGGGAAATGGGTATAAAACACAAATGCTTTGAAACGTTTTGGTATTGTTGGTCTGTGTTTCACTGTCATAATGTAACCTACTGTCCCTGCAGGACTCCATAGCTCTTATAGAGCAGTACAAGTCAGGCTTTGAGCGTCCTGGCGACCTGGACTTTGAGGACTACAGTCAGGGCATCAACCGTGCCTCCTCAGACAGCAGCCTGGGCACCCTCGGTACCCCCAAAGGCCCCCTGGAGCTGCTCGGCAAGAACAGGAGCAAACCGTTCTGGCTGTTCAGCAAGAAGAGTAAGGTAGGCTGCTAGTACCACCAGTCCTCCTCAGACACAATTACTAGTTTACACCCCTGGTACATCCCACTCCCATGACTCAGTTCTGACTAGCTGAGTAACTTTCTGAATTAGGAATAGACATTATTATCCTAATCTACAATTCATGCCCAAATCAGGTTATTTCCCTCCTATGAATGACTAGTCCCCCGAGTTGATTTCTTAGTGTTTGAAATGATCAGTGCTCCAAGGTGCAGGTAGATCGACCAGGAGCAGTGTGTGTCAGTGTTGAGGCTGAATCAAGGAGACAGCGTCTGGGAATGTCCCTCTGGGGACCACCTCTGTCTCTATGGTCCTGAAGCTGTGGTCTCACACACAATCTTTCCTGTTCCCAGAGGAACATGTACATACTGCATGCCCCCCCCACACACACACACATACACACACACACCTTTTCTAGAACTGGTATGTGCATGGCTGTGTCCCTGGCCTGTCTGTGATTAAGCCCCCTCTGACTTTCTGTAGCGTGTGACTGACTGTGGTTTCCAATAGGTCAACTCTACTGGCAGGCAGCGTTCTGCAGAGCTTGTGCTTTCATCAGCACAGACCGGCACAAACACATTGAATTCTCCGCCACAAACACACTGCTATTATACTGGCCTAGACTATAACATTAGCAGTCAAACCACCACAATGACACCTTTGGGAAATGCCTGCCAACCATCAGGGATGATACTGGGACAGGGAGGGATGACTAGGTCCAGGTGACCTCATTTTTGCTGTGTTCTCGCTACATCGTCATTGGATCATGGATGACGTTGGCCCACTAGAGGCCGTCTAGATCTAGAATATATCGGATGTCCCTTAAACAGGCTTCCTGAGCCAGTCTGAAATGACTGAAAATAAACTAGACAGGAATGTTGAGAGTACAGCAAACAAACACCTAGCTAGCCTACATCATGGCCAGCCTCTACCCACTGCTGCATCTCTCTCTCCTGTCTCCCCTCCAGTCTCTTCCAGCACATTCCTCCTGCTGCATGTCTGATTGCCTACCCTGCTGACTGCTGTCCAATCCTGTTCCTGTAATGCACCCTGCCTACCTCCCGTCCTGTCTGTGTGGTGCACCGCTCTGTGTCATCGCTCCTGCTCTCTCCAAAGTGGTGGATCAGTAATGATCACAGTTAACTTTCATTTTGGCCTGTGAGAAAGAGCTTTGGATGTCATTTGTAAAAAGTCTACCCCCTCCCCATTGCACAACACTGATTCAAACAGCTCCTAGTTAAAGTGCTTTTTAGTCCAGGACTACTGTAGGTCTAGGCTGATCTGTGACTGAGAAACCAGCCTGTAGAGTTGACGATATTCTCCCTCACTGCTCCTCACTTGGTCATGTGGTTACACCATCACGCCAACGTTCAGTAGTTCCCACCAGGTTAGAGACCTGCCATGTTTCTTATTACCCGTATTCCAAGCACGTGTACCAGGCCCAGACCTGTAGGGTGTCCTTTGTACATAGTTCAGTCTACCTATGTATCTGTGTCCAGATTGAGGTTAACCAATGGAACCTCCTGTTGGTCCGCTCCAACCTGTCAACCTTGTTCCTCACGTAGGCTCACTCTACTCTACCCTTCATCGTGGCTTGTGTTTTGTTGGTGTTGGGGCTAGGGCTGTGGTGCTGTACTGGTGTTTCATTGCTGGTGTTGTGGCGCTATGTGACTGTGGGCTTCTGCAGGAGTAACTGCTGCAGTGTCGTCTTCTCTGTATGGTGTGCTTAAGGTGTTGATGGTGTCTCTCTCTTTCCCTTGTCATCCGTTTTTTGTTTTTGTCCTCCCCTCCCTCTCCCCCTCCCTGGGTGTCTGTGCTTCACCCCGCCCCAGCTCTCTCCCTCCCCCTCCTCACTCACCCCCTTGTCCACGCCACCTGCCCCCTCGCCCGCTAACGGACCCCCCTCCCCCAAGTTCGGCCGGGACCCATTGTCGTACTGTTTGAAGGAGATCAATAAGACAGTCAAACCCAGAATATCCTCCTTCCGGACCCTCGGGCGAACGGTGAGTCATCAGGGTCAGGGGCCACAACGTCTCCTCACAAAGGCCTCCGCTAACCTGTTTGATGGATAAACCTGTTCTGTCTTATTGTAGCCTCAATTTGTCGGGGCATAGACCCTATAAGTTGTTTAAAGCGTTCCACAGGGATGCTGGCCCATGTTGACTCCAATGTTTCCCACGGTTGTGTTAAGATGGCTGGATGTCCCTTGGGTGGTGGACCATTCTTGATACACACAGGAAACTGTTGACTGTGGAAAAACCCAGCAGTGTTGTAGTTCTTGCCACAAACCAGTGTGCCTGGCACCTACTACCATACCCTGTTCAAAGGCACTTCAATCTTGTGTCTTGCCCATTCACTCTCTGAATGGCACACATACACAATCCATGTCTCAAGGCTTAAAAATCTTTCTTTAACCTTAGAGCAGGTTTCCTTCATGTTTTTTATACTCTGAATACATGTATTCAAACCCCTTGACTTTTTCCACATTTTGTTACGTTACAGCCTTTTTCTAAAATTAATTACGTTGTTTTGTTTTTTTCCTCAATCTACACTCAAATATGTTATTTACATAAGTATTCAGACCTTTTACTCAGAACTTTGTTGAGGCACCTTTGGCAGCGACTACAGCCTCGGGTCTTCTTTGGTATGGCGCTACAAGCTTGGCACACCTGTATTTAGGGAATTTCTCCCATTCTCTCAAGCTCTTTCAGGTTGGATGGGGAACGTCTCTGCCCCGTCCTCTGGCTGGGCCACTCAAGGACATTCAGAGACTTGTCCTGAAGCTACTCCTGCGTTGTCTTGGCTGTGTGCTTTAGGGTCTTTGTCCTGTTGGAAGGTGAACCTTTGCCCCAGTCTGAGGTCTTGAGATGCTGCCACCACCATGATGCTGCCACCACCATGCTTCACCGTAGGGATGGTGCCAGATATCCTCTAGACATGACGCTTTGCATTCAGGCCAAAGAGTTTAAATCTTGTTTTCATCAAACCAGAGAATCTGGTTTCTCATGGTCTGAGATTCCTTTAGGTGCCTTTTGGCAAACTCGAAGTGGGCTGTCATGTGCTTTTTACTGAGGGGTGGCTTCCATCTGGCCACTCTACCATAAAGGCCTGATTGGTGGAGTGCTGCAAAGATGGTTCTCCTTCGAGAAGATTCTCCCATCTCCACAGAGGAACTCTAGAGCTCTGTCAGTGACAGTCTGGTTCTTGGTTACTGACCATGGCCCTTCTCCCCCGATTACTCAGTTTGGCCGGGTGGCCAGCTCTAGGAAGAGTGTTGGTGGTTCTAAACTTATTCCATTTAAGAATGATAGAGGCCACTTTGCTCTTGGGGACCTTCAATGCTGCCTGAATGTTTTGGTACCCTTCCCCAGATCTGTGCCTCGACACAATCCTGTCTCGGAGCTCTACAGACAATTCCTTCAACCTCATGGCTTGTTTTTGACTCTGACATGCACTGTCAACTGTGGGACCTTACATAGAGAGGTGTGTGCCATTCCATATCATGTCCAATCAATTGAATTTACCACAGGTGGACTCCAATCAAGTTGTAGAAACATATCAAGGACGATCAATGGAAAGAGGATGCACATAAGCTCAATTTCGAGTCTCATAGCAAAGGCAAATTATTAAATTATTATTTTAGCAAATTTGCAAAATGTCTAAATCTGTTTTTGCTTTGTCATTATGGAGTATTGTGTGTAGATTGATGAGAATTTTTTTATTTAATACATTTTAGAATAAGGCTGATAACATAACAAAATGTTGATGGGTCTGAGAACTTTCCGAATGCACTTTGTATATATACTTAAGGCACCTCGGGTGTTTGTGGTATATGGTCAATATACCACGGCTAAGGGCTGTGCTTATCCATGACACAACACGGAGTGCCTGGATATAGCCCTTAGCCGTGGTATATTGGCCATATACCACAAACACCCGAGGTGCCTTATTGCTATTAAAAACTGGCTACCAATGTAATTAGAGCAGTAAAAATAAATGTTTTGTCATACCCGTGCTATACAGTCTGATATACCACAGCTTTCAGCCAATCAACCTTCAGGGCTCGACCCACCCAGTTTTCACACACACACACGTTGTCTGTCTGTTTCTCTCTCCCTCAGAGGCTCACTCCAGAGAGGATCATAGTAATGGTAATACTAGAGTGGTGTCTGTGTGGGGTGTCTGTGTAGGGTGTTAAAGGTGTCTCAACGTCTCACATCGACGGGGAATCTCACACATGACCACCTCTCCATCAGTACAATTGAACAAGCATCTTGACTCAAACGTTACACTAAAGTCTGCTTGTTTACCTTCTCAAATCAATGCTGGAATGTTCACGCTCTAGTTTAGCTGCTAGCACATGAACTGGAACATAGCCAGATTCAAATTCAACATTGGATGCAAAGGAGAGGGCTGATAACATGGCCTGTCTGTCCGTTTGGAGTTAGAGTTGAAGAGGTGGCCACCTGGTGGATTAGGGGTGTAACAACACTTAATAACTCAAGTCACTTCAGCAATGGGGCAACATTATCTAATTTGTATAATTTGACCGATATATTGGCTTCAATTTACCTCCATTTTTTTTACTGGTCTGTCACTATGATAAACTCCTTCCTTTAAACGTTCACTACAAAACCCAATGGAAGAGTTCCTAGAAACAGGTTCTTATTTGGGTGTGTGTGCTGCCAATGGGATGGTACTGGGAATGATTACATGGGTGACAATGGTGGTGGTCTTGGGTTCAGCTCACTGTAAAAACAAAGCATATCTCTTTGTTCACTCTAAAGCAAAAACAATGTCATTACTAGAGGTTAAATATGTTTTCAACCGTTTCCCTTGAGCTGAACCATAACCACAGACCGGTGTTTCCTCTAGAGCTGGTTGTGGGTGGCGGGGTGTGTTCCTCTCCTACCACGTGCCATGGTGATGGAGAATGTGTGTGTGCGTGCTAAAGTGACTGTTCCTCCCTGTGCGTTTTCTCAGCCCACGGTGACCGAGGACTTTGGCCATCTCCCCCCCGAGCAGCGCAGGAAGAGGTTACAACAGAAACTAGATGACATTGGCAAGGAGTTGCAGAAAGAAGCGGACCAGAGGTGTGTGGGGGAGTTTGACTGACTGCTTTGACAACCATCTCTGTGACTACTGACTACTGCTCCCAACATAGTATTCCTGTGTGTGTGTGTTGTTTACCAATTACTGCCCTCCACAGGGGATGCATTTCCACAGAGAATCAATCCACCTCTCATCTCTTCTCTTCCCCTCTCTGTTGCTCTGTCTCTGTCTCTCCAGTGAGGCCCTGGGGAAGATGAAAGATGTGTATGAGAAGAACCCCCAGATGGGAGACCCTGCCAGCCTGTCTCCCCAGATCAACCAGACAGCCCAGAACATGGAGAGACTGAGAGGAGAGCTCAACAAGTATGAGGTAATGGACTCCCCTCTACTGGCCACAGTCATGTACTGCATGCCATGTTCCCAAATGCAAGCTAGAATACATATGGTTTGTCACCTCTTCACATAGTTTTTTGTAAACACAGACCTCATGTTTTCCTTAATTTAATATACTAACCCGTCTCTCTCTTTGACTTGGTCTCACTCACAATCTGTCACGAGCACAATCTATAGGAAACAATGGTACATTTCCTCCGTGCTTTGTTTCGTAGTCATGGTTGACAGAGGCAGGAAGGCGAGGGGATTCGATGCTCAGGAGAGGTACGTTACGAGAGGATGCGTTGAGCTACACGTCTCACTCCAACAACAACGGCAGCACTCACGAACCATACAGGTTAGAAACCAGACGCTGAGGCTTCACTCATGGCTGTCAGTGACTGTACTGTAGTCATATATCTATATTTATTATTAAGCATATGTGTGTTTCTCCCTCCAGCCCTGACGGAACCCACTCTGAAGAAGGCACCCTGGATCCCTCTCAGGCCATCTACGCCGAGTTTGACGACGACTTTGAGGAGGAGGAGCTTGTCGCTCCCATCGGCCAATGTACAGCCATGTACAACTTCCCAGGTAGGTGTGGATGGGTCACAATGACACCAATGTCCTCAACACTATTATGGTATAACACACTTACTTGTACATGGTGATAGTGTAACATGCTGTCATGTCCCTGCTAGGTGCCAGTGAGGGGACCATCACCATGCAGGAGGGGGAGGTGTTGTCTGTAGTGGAGGAGGATAAAGGTGACGGCTGGACCAGGGTCCGCAGGGCCAACGGGAACGAGGGCTACATCCCAACATCCTACGTCAGCATTAGCATCAGCAAGTGACCCGACACCCATCCCACCCACACGAGGCCTGAGGGAACGGCCAATCGGCACTAATGATGATGATTCCAAAATACTGTGGCAGCTCTCTCATGGGACCAATCAGAAAGAGAGAAAAAAGCAGTGTGGGTGGGACCACCTGGGTGTCCGTTAGGAGACTATTAGGGCCAATCGAGTCGCTTTGATTTCCTCACTGAGATGCGCACCCATGATTTCTTTCCCCTGCTGGCCAGAGAAGATGCAGTCAATTGTGCTTTTGGTTCCTTCTGGCTTGCACGTCTGTACCAGGTCACTATACTTACCACAAGCCACACATTTTCATCGTAGTTCTTGATATTATCACAGTGCGTTTGTGGTTGTGGTTTAGTAATGGATATCATAGCAGGACTGATGATATAGATTAGAACGTGGCACCAACCAACATGTCCATATGCCCTCACCTCACTGAGGCTTCTCCTTTTCACAGTGAGAGGAGGACTAGAAGTGCTGTACTGGAGCGTTTGACATCAGGGTTGTGTTCAGTAAGGAAAAAACGTTTTGAAACTGAGTGAAACAGAGGTACTACCTGAACTTGTCTAATGAGAACACAGTGTGCCCTACTGAACAGGAGCCACGATTAAGAGGACGTTTCCCTGACACATTAGTAAGCATAACCTGCTCTCTCTATCACTCCCATGCAGCCAGAATGTAAACTGACCACATTCTTGCTCTTCTTCATATTTGCACACGACGTTTTGGACAAGGAACATTTGCTCAGATAAAGGAAGTGTCTCAACACAGATCTATGGGCACTACATTTCAGTAGGAAAGCCCCGTTGACACAGCCCCACTATTCAGATCAGATATACTCACCAGTTAGCGTGACTTTATTTTCTTGTGCTCTGAGGTATAAATATATTAGCCATCCACAAGGCCAAAGACTGCCAGTAAAGGCCCCTTAGAGAGACATGCACATACTGATGGCAATAAAGAAATGTTTCAGACAATCCCAGCCGTATCTTCAATACAGCTCCGTTTCAAGCCATCGACATAAATGGCCTATGCGAGAGCTCTTTTATAGCTCTTGATTCTGAATGGTAAATAATGAGTTGTTTGTATTGAGAATATAATTTATTAAGTATGTGTAGGTTGCTACATTTAAAAGAGGTCATGTTTAAGGCATGTTTTGGTTTATATCATAGGAGTTAACTCCCATTTGTACTTTTCCCTGCTAACACGGTGGACTGTCAGTCTTTATACAACTGTATTTATGTTATAAAATAATATATTTTAGCTATCACTACACCACTATTGTCTTATTATCTTTTTAACCTGATGAATAAAGATGTGTATCTTCGTGAGGTGAATGTGTCCATTTTGTCTGGAGTTTAATAGACGCTCCAGTTTTGAGCCACGCAGGAATATTCCTAATGTAAAAACTCACTCGTATGTCCAGGTGCCTTTCTGGTTAAAAGCATTGTGTATATACCTAACATCCAAATGTCTTCTGTTTTTAAGACTAATAAATGTAACACACATTTCAAAGTTCAAGTGGTCTCATCATTTATTCATGTTTTCTTTTTATTGCGAATGTTTGTCTGGCGTAGAGCCACCGTTGTATTATTTATAAGCGAGCAAGTTGGTCCCCAAGAAATAAGATGCATTTGAATGAGATGAGAAAATGCCTAGAAATATCAGGTGCATGTACATACTCTTAAAGGGAAAGGCTGTTGGAGTATCCTTAGGGGTTCTTCAAATTGAAACTGGTGGAACCCCTATAAGTTCTTCGAAGGATCCCTTAATATGGATCCTCAAATAACCTTTTGGGGTAAATTTTTGAACTTACCCCTCCCTCCCCTGTTGTTATTAATAATATGCATAACAATATTTTAGTTATCAGTGTTTATTATGATTTTAGTGGCAAAGCAGAATTAAAAAAAAAAAAAAATGTAAATGAGGCAAACTCCCAGCAGAACCCCTAGTCCTCTGGCGTGTTAATGTTATTACATTTTTTTTAACTAGGCAGGTCAGTTAATAAGAACAAATTCTTATTTCCAATGACAGCCTACCAGGGAACAGTGGGTTAACTGCCTTGTTCAGGGTCAGATGGACAGATTTTTACCTTGTCAGCTCGGGATTCAATCTAGCAACCTTTCAGTTACTGGCCCAACGTTCTAACCACTAGGCTACCTGCCACCCCAAATGGTTCATGTGTTGATGTATCCATAGCCAGAATGATTTTGCAGTGCATGGTGATTTAACAGGCTTCCTGTTATATTCATCAGAGGTGTAGGGAGGGTCTGCGAATCCCAAAAATAGTCATTATACAGATTAACAAAACATGCACACAACAGTATTCATACCTTGGTTTTTCTGGTAAATGTGACTTTAAAAAACGTGTGTTAATGGTTTTCATACACATACCTTGTCCATAATGTAGAGGCCTATGGGGTATTCATTAAAGAAGTAAGGGAGGAGGATGCTACATTTGATCTGCATACCAATACCAATTGACATAACTTTGTATGCCTCCTCGTCTGTATTCCTGCAGACACAAAAGTGAGCAGTTCAGTCATCTGCACCCAATACAGCTAGCCTTCAACATATTCTTATAGTCTACACATTCTTACCTCTTTGTCAATTGATAGCCATTGAATTGTCAATTTTCTGTTTTAGAAAGATTTGCACAAATATAAAAAGATCGATGGTAGCGTCATAAAACAATATCAATTTAGATCATACAGGGGACAAACCTTACCTTAAATTGAGTAGATCTTTAATTTTTTCAGTTAAGTGACTGCCCTTGCTGTCTCAAATTAAAATCCAAATGTTTCTGTTGGGCAGTTAGGTTCCTGCAAGAACCCCCAACAACTAAGGAGGTTCCTCACAGAACCCCACCTCCTACAGGGTTCTTTGAAGAAACTTTTAGGGGCATTTTTCAGTGTGAAGAACCCCAAGGTTCTTCAAAGGACTTTGAGGATCTTAGAAGAACCCTTGTTGAACCCCTGTATAGCAGAGTCACAGCAGATGGCACTATTGCTGTAGTGTATAACTTCTTGTGATCTGATATCCAACAGCCTTATCCTCTATCCTGCTCTCGCTGAGCAGGATATTCAAACAATTATTTAAGCCTTCCTAAACCTGTTTATCATTATGTACACCAATAATTTGCATGCATCATTAACACCTATTCACGTGAAAACATACCAACTAGAGAGGTGATTTTCACGCATGTCCTACTAATCACGGTGCACTTGCGCTCATTCATACTTTTTTTAGTGATCTAAAAGTCCTTCAACAACTGATTGATCTTTTGAAAAATAATGATGCTCTGTATGGGGGCCCTCACAGAGGAAATTATACCTTTCCTTTCTAACACCTAATTGGCTTGCTGCTGCGCTCAAGGCCAAGTGACCACCGGGCAGCGTTGACCGGTCAGTTGATTGAGCTTGGTCATTTGTATGCACTAGTCTGACTCTCCGGAAACGATAAAGGTCAGATGGTCCATAAAACTGCCTGTCTTCGCATTGGGGTTGCCCGGGTAACAGGATCAGCCGCTCCTGTAAAGAAGCTATCCTCACTGTGACTGATAAACGGTCCGATGGTTCCTCTGTTGTCATAACTGATGCGTTAACGATGACTGTCCTCACTGTTGAGGTAGGAGGTTGAATCGCTCCACTAGGTTGGAAAGTTTGGGCTATGGTCAGAATTCTTTGGGATGGTGCAAGTTAATTTTCTTTGTTCAAACTAGGCACTGGAAAACTTAGACTGTGGCTTTAAGAAACCAAGCAGATAGTCTTTACGGTGTAGGCTTCCTCCAATCAGAAAGGAACGTCTGGTTGTTTGCCCTCTGAATGTCAAGGGATAGCCTAATATTTTAAAACTTCTGTAATTTAAAACATTTCCCTGCGTGCAGCAGCGGTTGTCAGAGATACGGTGCTTGACATGGGCAGAGTGTCAACCTGCTGTCTGTGTTCTCATATAGCCTAAGCCTATTGCACCAACGCCTCTGGACAAACAGTCAACAAAATCCTATCGATCTTATTACCCTGTACTGCTCTTTCTGTGAAAAGGTGCTAACGATACATCTACTCGGGACATTATTCATCAATCAATAAGGTGGGAGAGTAGGAAAAGCTCCTGTGCTTAAAACAAACTTAATGATCCCTTCTTCCCCTAAAAATAAGATGTTCAACGACTAAATGACAGGAATGGATGGTGGATTCCTCAACAGGCATGTGAGACTGATGGAACAAGAGATGTGGTGGCAAGGCAGAGGAAAAGTAAATAGGAGAGACACGACCAGAGATAGCTGGAGATCTACTAGGTAATGTATGATAGGCGATCTGCTTGTGTATAGGATTTGTAGCGATGTGTGTGCATTTGATGTATTTGGGCTCAATGTCAACACTGATGTTCATGCTCTCAGATGTCCATGTGTGCATTCAGTGTAGATGTTTGCTCTCCTTGAGTTGGATGAGTTCTTCATGGGAATTCAATAGATTTAGTTTCATGTTAGGATGTAGATTGAATTGTCCGAGGAAAATGAACAAAAACAGGCTTCACTTACGAGGAAACCCTAGGTACATGTGAAGTGTGTTGTGCTTGGTCACTGTGTTTGTCACTCTCAGCCACCAGTCCAAGCTCCCGACCGCCAGGCCATCAGCCCTCCAAGAGCTGCCCCTCAACCCCCCCAATACAATACTTCCATTCCAAGACCCCCCCGCCCCGTCCCCCAATGCACCAACAAAATGAACAAAAGAGAAAAAA
Organism: Salvelinus fontinalis; assembly: GCF_029448725.1. NCBI lineage: Eukaryota > Metazoa > Chordata > Actinopteri > Salmoniformes > Salmonidae > Salvelinus > Salvelinus fontinalis. The sequence goes on from NC_074698.1 coordinate 12,353,571, forward strand.
GAGAAAGACAGAGGAAAACAGAAAACAACAAAAAACAAAAATGCATCCAAGACAACACAAATCATAACAGCAAGGCCAACTGAATATGTTTGAGTGCATGTATGGCACTATTTACATGTGTGTATGTGTGTGTGTCCGTTTATGTGCACGTGTGTGCACTTGAATGAGTGTGTGTGTGTGTATATGCATGTCTGCGAACACTTGCGTGGCATCAGCCTCAGGCAAACAGGCATTAGCTGTAACAGCACTACCCCTCAGTGTCATTCAAACATACTTTATTTTGTAAATATTTTTAGACTTTATTTTGTTGTTGACTTTTATCTTTGACCGTCATGCTATCCTCTGCCCAGCAACTCCATTCCCACTTGTCTCCAATTCCACATCCCAACCCTCAGCTTCGCTCAGCCCATCCCACCTATCTCTGCTGGCCAACCTCGTTGGATTTCTACGCACTATATATATCTATCAACTATGCTGTGATGTTTAACATACAATTTCAGTCTATCTAATCGAATAGAATCCGCAGATTGTGAGTTGAAGATAAATACTTTTACTAAGAGTATTAGTTTATTCGTAATTGACTGACCAGGTATCTTCAGATCTCCCAACAATGCTATTTCTAGGGTACATTTTAGATTAATGTTATGCTTTTTCAGCCATTCCTGAACCTGAGACCAAAAACAGGCTACCTGAGGGCAATACCAAAACAAATGGGATATTGATCCTGTATCCTCACAATAAAATCTGCAGAGCTGCGTTGATTGTACGCCACCGATATTCAACATTTTTTGGGTGACAAGAGTACAATCATTTTAGCTGAAAAGCACAAAGTCTTGAATCTTGCGTCGTTTTATATATCGACTCATACACCCTGTGCCATGGAATCAGTACATCAAAAATCTCTTCCCAACTATTTTGCAATCTATATGGCACAGCTCTCAACATCCTGGTCCTCAGATGAAACTGGTATACTTTCCTATTTCTGCTATTTTTATTCCTCTGCCAGCTTTGATCCTGTCACGCCCTGACCATAGAGAGCTGTTTATTCTCCATGTTGGTTAGGTCAGGGTGTGACTAGGGTGGGTTATCTAGGTGAATATATATGTCTATGTTGGCCTGGTATGGTTCCCAATCAGAGGCAGCTGTTTATCTTTGTCTCTTATTGGGGATTATATTTAGGTAGCCATTTCCCCATTGTGCTTTGTGGGATCTTGTCTAGGTATAGTTGCCTGTGAGCACTACGCTGAGCGGTTCGTCCGTCCGTCCGTCCGTTCGTTCGTTCTTTCGTTCGTTCTTTTGTTTGCGTTTTTGTTCTTTAAGTTTCTCTTCCAAATAAAAGGATGGAAACATACCACGCTGCATCTTGGTCCACTCCTTATAACGATCGTGACAGATCCTTTATACTGGGCAGAAAGAGCAGTTCCCTACCTCCTCCCACTGCCACCTGCCTCCTCCTTCTCATACAATTTTGATAACTTCATGAAAGACATAACTCTACCATTCCAATTTACAATATAATTTAAAAACAAAATACCCTTTTCCATAAATACAGATATTTTATCAACCAGCACATTTGAGTTCAGCCATAATATTTGTTCTATCTTTTCAGGGGGGTGAAATTGAAATTGTAGCCAGCCCAGCAATGCCTGTTTGAAAAAGAGAGATGTCAATCTGCACAAAGGTAAAAAGGCCATTTTTAAACAACGGGTGAGGTTTTCTTAGTAACCTACTTGAGAACCATTTAGGGTTCAAGTGAAACATTTGTATAAGTGAAGCTTTTAGAGAGAGGTTTAGTGCTTTTATATTTAATAATCTCAGCCCACCCAGTTCATATTCATTATATAGATAGGGAGTGTTTGTGTCAGGGCAGATCATGGAGCAATCATGGAGCATCACCCGCAGGAGCTTTTGAATTCATAGGTAAAGAGTACAACCTCAACTCCCAACTGAGATGTCTTGTGGTTTTCTCAGTAGCTGTTAAATATTGGAGTATCCATTAAACAACCGATAACTGATGATTATTGATCAGCTACTGTAGATGTAGAGCTACATGGGAACATATAACTACACTGTAGATATGAGTAACAAGCTGATGCTCTGTAACTATCTCCAGTAGAAATCTGTCTCCGTCAGCCACCATCAGCCTGTTTCTATCGCACTCGCTCTTTATTCCTGCATGTTCCAACAAAACAAGATATTATGTCTGTGTCGAGCACAGCACTGGTGATTAAAGATTCAACAGCCAGATTCACCATCAGTTCCATTTTCCTGGAGAAAGAGACACTGGAGAAAATATAGAAAAGCTTCAGGTTTTTGATATAGCTGTGTGTGGGGTTGGAACTTCAGTCAGTGGATTCTCAATCACAGAGACCATGACTGTATTGCACGATGGATTTCCAGAACACCATACAATTCTGAGAATGCTATGCTGGAACTGTAAACAAACAAACATCAAACTTTACTCTGCTTATAATAGTTCACATCTTTATGCTGTGGGCCAGCCCTTTCCTCAAACGAATGCATATCCAATCTCTCGTTATGCAATAATTCTGAAAGCAGCTGCTAGGCCTCTGAAGGAAAACCGAGAACAGCAGAACTAAAAAGTGGGGGATGGAGGGAGAGAAGGTAAATTAGAGAGAACATTCAGTTAATCTTTCCCTCTTGCCTGCTCTGTGTTGTCTGCTCTGTGTTGTCTGCTCTGTGTTGTCTGCTCTGTGTTGCCTGCTCTGTGTTGCCTGCTCTGTGTTGTCTGCTCTGTGTTGCCTGCTCTGTGTTGTCTGCTCTGTGTTGCCTGCTCTGTGTTGCCTGCTCTGTGTTGCCTGATCTGTGTTGTCTGCTCTGTGTTGCCTGATCTGTGTTGCCTGCTCTTTGTTGCCTGATCTGTGTTGCCTGCTCTGTGTTGTCTGCTCTGTGTTGCCTGCTCTGTGTTGCCTGCTCTGTGTTGCCTGCTCTGTGTTGCCTGCTCTGTGTTGTCTGCTCTGTGTTGTCTGCTCTGTGTTGTCTGCTCTGTGTTGCCTGCTCTTTGTTGTCTGCTCTGTGTTGCCTGCTCTGTGTTGCCTGCTCTGTGTTGTCTGCTCTGTGTTGCCTTCTCTGTGTTGTCTGCTCTGTGTTGCCTGCTTTGTTGTCTGCCTGGTTGTCTGTCTGCCAGCCTGGTTGTCTGTCTGCCTGCTCTTTGGTTGTCTGCCTGCCTACTCTCTCGTTGTCTGCCTGGTTGTCTGCCTGCCTGCTCTCTGGTTGTCTGCCTGCCTGCTCTCTGGTTGTCTGCCTGGTTGTTTGCCTGCCTGCTCTCTGGTTGTCTGCCTGCCTACTCTCTGGTTATCTGTCTGGTTGTCTGCCTGCCTGCTCTCTGGTTGTCTGCCTGCCTGCTCTGCCTGCCGAGGGGGATGAATGGGATTCTTTAAATAGCTCTGATTAATTAGAGGTTTTAATTGCAAGTGTGCCTGTAGCAGCAGCAGTACCAGAAGCAGCTGGACTCATACTCAATACAGTAAGTACTGTTTATATGTTCCCTCTCCCTCCACTACCGTTGATGTGCTGAAGTGGTGTAACCCACAATACACACCCCCACAGCAGCTTTGTTATTTTGCCCCCATTCCCCATATCTTGCTCTTTCTATCCTGTTGCGTCAGCACCCTCCTTTTCTTTCTTATGATCACTGTAGTGTGTGCACTGTCTCAGGTCTCTCTCTTCCTTGCATCAGTCAGTTGGCTCCACCCGTTTTCACTCACTGCATTGATCACAGAATCCCATTTTAGACAGTTTGAGAGAATATCTCCAACTGTGGTGGAGTTAGACAGTATAAATACTTGGTATTCATTTAATCCAAAGCAAAAATGGAATAGTGTACAGAAATCCTCTTCAGTTGCTGGTTTATCCCGTTTTTCATGGAGGTCTCCTCAGAAGCAGTGTTCTGTATGTATATGTTTATCACCTTAGTGGAAGCTGCCTGGCAGGTTGGTACTAGTAGTTGTGACATTACCTGGTCTTTCCCACCCTATCCTCTCTGTGCTGCTTGGGTATGCAGGGGAGCCCGTGGTGATTGATGAGTGGGCCGGGGAAGCGGAAATCTATCCCCTGGCTGCGGGGCGGGCCCTGTGATGGATGGCCCCTCAGAGCCATGCTCTGGGTTGGACTGATGGGCCACGGGCCTGAGAGAGAGAGCCCACTGTTGCCTGCCTGCCTTCGAGAGGGGGAGGAGGAGGAGGGAGGGAGGGATGTGGAGGAAAAGGCAACAAGCAGTCCATAATATCGACATTTCTCACCAAGCTGAGATTTCATCGGTGCTGTTATGAATGCAGCAGAGCAAACACCAGCTGTAGGGAGTCCTTACTAAGCATCTTTTATCACCATGAATGTACAAAAGTATGACTTTGCTTAGAAAGTATCTCTATAGTGCTTATGAATACTTCATAAATCCTTTATACGTTATTGTTTGCAGGGATATCAGGCAGACCATGTTGACTTTTACTTAGCTTGGGTTAATAACGACTTGACTGAACAGAATTGTAGCAGCAGAAACAGGTCAGTTAGTTAGACAGTAGTTCTTCCCAGTCAGCCACACTTTGAAAGGGCAGGTGAATGACTTTCTCACCACCAGTAGCATCCATTGTGTGGTTCAAATCATTACGGATAAAACTTCAGCACTGTGTCCTTTTGTATATGCGGACAGGGCTTGTTGTAAGTGTGGTTCTACAACCAGGGAGGAAGCATGTGCAATGATGCCAGATAGATTGGCTGTCAGAAATGTGTCCTCCTCTTTCTTGACTGTTTGCATTCTCCCTGCAGTATACACATATACTGGGGTGGGGGGGGGGGGGGGTTATGAGCTTTTCTCAGTGAATGCGTGACACCTTGAATGTCAACATCAGCCGGAACATTGCTTTGTGTGGGAGAGACAGAATCCACACTGTCACACACACAGACATTAATCTGTTGGTAGAACCACCTCTGATTCCTCCTCTCTGAAGCCCCGGGCTGATCGTTTCACTGTAGCGGATAAGCTGAAAATCAATCACAGTGATGCACAGAGTGTGTGTAGAACCTGACAGAAAATTAATATCATCTGTGTTTTTATTATCTCAAGAGATGGAGGGGGAAACACTCCCTAGGCTCTGAGACGAGTTTGGTGGGAGGTACTGTATTAGTCCTGACAGTTCCAGCTCTGTGTACATAAACACCTAGCTCCTGTTGGAGTCGTACTGCCTGTTAGTGCTGACTTTCACCTTTGATAAACACATTATAGATGCTTCCACAGTGACCTGCAGCACTATTTATGAAGTCCCAGGGGATCTCCTGACAATTTCCTCAACGCAGCAAAGAATGTGCTAACGAATGTCTGATGGAGGGAACTCTGCGACATTACATCCTGCTATTAAAATAGATTCATAAATACGTCTTAGTACCGTGGTTAACCACGGCCACTTTGTTTGTTCCTTTTACAAGAATCAGCTCTTTATGAAGAGGCTCTTGTATTTTCTATTCAAATACAAAACACCCACATCTCACACGCACACACACATTGCTTCTCATCCGCAATATGCCAGTGGTTGCAGTCAATTTTGACTCGCCTGCCATCCAATATTGTGTGCTGCGGTGGGCCAAAGTTGTGATACATTTGCATGGATTAAATGTCAGCACCTGGTAGGGAGACGCAGCAGCCACCTTCATCCTGGCTTGGTCTGTTTCTTTTCACCAGCTCTATCCTCAGTCATGGACAAGCAGAAAGGCAATGAAGGGGCCATTGACCCAGGAGGGAGGAAGAGAGAGGGAGAGGGAGCGGATTTTAAGTGACAGGGGCCAGGAGGACCACTGCTTTCAGACAGAAAGCAGAGAAAGACAGAAAGATCAATCATCAGAAAGTGACTTCATTCTTGGCTGCAGAAGTCCCAGAGAGCAGAGCAAACCTTATCTGTGGTCACTGCTCTTCACGCTACAGCACAAAACTCTCCCTGCCGTTTTTTTCCAAGATTTGACCCATCACAGAGGTGCATCTGGCTGACCACTCTAAGCTCGACCCAACATGTGTTTCAGCTTCTCCAGAACGGTGATAAATGTACAGTTTATTAGCAGCATTGCTTGTTTATGTTAACAAGCTTGATGTGTTTGGACTTGCCGTCCCCAGGCACACGGACAAGAAGTTACAGAGAAGACGCAAACAGAATCCACATCAGGATTTAGGTCAACATGCTCTTAGTCAGTAGTCCAACTCTCTGGCTCTATGCTGCTGCTGGAGAGGCCTGTGTCTCCACCACTGTTGGCTTAACCACCTTTTTTATCTCACTAAATATCTTTCTCAAACCTTTGCCCATCTTCTCCATCTCGTTTAACACCTCCCTCTATTCTCCCTCACACTGGGAAGAGCTGCAGTGCAACATAGCGGTGTTTAAGAAAGATACACTACATGACCAAAAGTATGTGGACACCTGCTTGTCAAACATCTCATTCCAAAATCATGGGCATTAATATGGAGTTGGTCCCCCCTTTGCTGCTATAACAGCCTCCACTATTCTAGGAAGGCTTTCCACCAGAAGTTGGAACATTGCTGCGGGGACTTGCTTCCATTCAGCAACAAGAGCATTAGTGAGGTCGGGCACTGATGCTTGGTGATTAGGCCTGGCTTGCAGTCGGCGTTCCAATTCATCCCAAAGGCATTCGGTGGGGTTGAGGTCAGGGCTCTGTGCAGGCCAGTCAAGTTCTTCCACACAGGAAAGGGCCTTCCCCAAACATTTGCCACAAAGTTGGAAGCACAGAATGGTCTAGAATGTCATTGCATGCTGTAGTGTTACTATTTCCCTTCACTTGAACTAAAGGACCTAGCCTGAACCATGAAAAACATCCCCACACCATTATTCCTCCTCCACCAAACTTTACAGTTGGCACTATGCATTGAGGCTGGTAGCATCCTCCTGGCATCCATCAAACCCAGATTCGTCCGTCTGACTGTCAGATGATGAAACGTGATTCATCACTCCAGAGAATGCGTTTCCACTGCTCCAGAGTCCAATGGCAGCGAGCATTACACCGCCCCAGACGATGCTTGGCTTTGCACATGGTGATTTTAAGCTTGTGTGCAGCTGCTCGGCCATGGAAACACATTTCATGAAGATCCCGACAAATAGTTATTGTGCTGACGTTGCTTTTAGAGGCAGTTTGGAACTCGGGAGTGACTGTTGCAACCGAGGAGCTACACGCTTCAGCACTCGGCGATCCCATTCTGTGAGCTTGTTGTCTACCATTTTGCGGCTGAGCCGTTGTTTCTCCTCTACCTTTTCCACTTCACAGTAACAGCACTTACAGTTGACCGGGGCAGCTCTAGCAGGGCAGAAATTTGACGAACTGACTTGTTGGAAGTCACTGAGCTTATCAGTATGGGCCATTCTACTGCCAATGTTTGTCTATGGAGATTGCATGGCTGTGTGCTAGATTTTATACACCTGTCAGCAACGGTTGTGGCTGAAGTAGCCGAATCCACTAATTTGAAGGGGTGTCCACATTCTTTTCAATATCAAATCAAATGTATTTATATAGCCCTTCTTACATCAGCTAATATCTCAAAGTGCTGTACAGAAACCCAGCCTAAAACCCCAAACAGCAAGCAATGCAGGTGTAGAAGCACGGTGGTTAGGAAAAACTCCCTAGAAAGGCCAAAACCTAGGAAGAAACCTAGAGAGGAACCAGGCTATGAGAGGTGGCCAGTCCTCTTCTGGCTGTGCCGGGTGGAGATTATAACAGAACATGGCCAAGATGTTCAGATGTTCATAAATGACCAGCATGGTCAAATAATAATAATCACAGTAGTTGTCGAGGGTGCAGCAAGTCAGCACCTCAGGAGTAAATGTCAGTTGGCTTTTCATAGCCGATCATTAAGAGTATCTCTACCGCTCCTGCTGTCTCTAGAGAGTTGAAAACAGCAGGTCTGGGACAGGTAGCACGTCCGGTGAACAGGTCAGGGTTCCATAGCCGCAGGCAGAACAGTTGAAACTGGAGCAGCAGCATGGCCAGGTGGACTGGGGACAGCAAGGAGTCATCATGCCAGGTAGTCCTGAGGCATGGTCCTAGGGCTCAGGTCCTCCGAGAGAGAGAAAGAGAGAATTAGAGAGAGCATACTTAAATTCACACAGGACACCGGATAAGACAGGAGAAGTACTCCAGATATAACAAACTGACCCTAGCCCCCCGACACAACTGCAGCATAAATACTGGAGGCTGAGACAGGAGGGGTCAGGAGACACTGTGGCCCCATCCGATGATACCCCCGGACAGGGCCAAACAGGAAGGATATAACCCCACCCACTTTGCCAAAGCACTGCCCCCACACCACTAGAGGGATATCTTCAACCACCAACTTACCATCCTGAGACAAGGCCGAGTATAGCCCACAAAGATCTCCGCCACGGCACAACCCAAGGGGGGGCGCCAACCCAGACAGGAAGATCACGTCAGTGACTCAACCCACTCAAGTGACGCACCCCTCCTAGGGACGGCATGAAAGAGCAACAGTAAGCCAGTGACTCAGCCCCTGTAATAGGGTTAGAGGCAGAGAATCCCAGTGGAGAGAGGGGAACTGGCCAGGCAGAGACAGCAAGGGCGGTTCGTTGCTCCAGAGCCTTTCCGTTCACCTTCACACTCCTGGGCCAGACTACACTCAATCATATGACCCACTGAAGAGATGAGCCTTCAGTAAAGACTTAAAGGTTGAGACCGAGTCTGCGTCTCTCACATGGGTAGGCAGACCATTCAATAAAAATGGAGATCTATAGGAGAAAGCCCTGCCTCCAGCTGTTTGCTTAGAAATTCTAGGGACAATTAGGAGGCCTGCGTCTTGTGACCGTAGCGTACGTGTAGGTATGTGCGGCAGGACCAAATCATAAGGATAGGTAGGAGCAAGCCCATGTAAAGCTTTGTAGGTTAGCAGTAAAACCTTGAAATCAGCCCTTGCCTTAACAGGAAGCCAGTGTAATATATAGTGTAATATATAGTGTAAATTGAGGAGCTGACGTTTTTTGAGAAGGTAAATGTGTTATTTTCTGACACCAAGTTCAATTGAAGGAGAAAGCAGAGAGTGAGATTTGGGGGAGAGATGAGAGATGGGGTGACAGTGAAAAAGAGAACGATAGATCAAGAGGGCCACAGAGAATGTGTGTGTTTGGATAGGATATAGGGGAGAGTACTGTCTCTGATCATTTGCCCCCAGGCAGGAGGATTTCCCTTGTGAAAGGCCATCAAAGAAAACTCTATGAAGAAGAAATCACATCAGAAATTCACTTTTGGAGGACCTGAATCGGTGTGTTTTTCTAACCCCAGGCAGGGTAGCGTAGAGCCTGCCGCCCGCGTCTCTGCAGGATCAGGCTATACGGTCTGTTTTCCCATGCGGCTCTATCTCATCAAATCTCACGTTTGACATCTCTCTGCTCTTTTCCCGGTGCATAATTGCAATTATATGCTGTGTAGAATGTAGATGTCATGTGATTTACCAGTTGGCCTCTTGTTAGAGGAGCTACGTACCTGGTTTAAGCTCTTTATTGTTTCAGTGTTTAAAACTGACCTCTGTACCGTGACAATTTAACATGGAGCTGCTGAAATTACTAATTGGCCACACACTTAGGAGTGTATACACAGGCAGCCCAATGCTAATCTGTTTTTCACTAATTGGTATTTTGACCAATCCCATCAGATCTTTTCACATCAGATCTTTGTCAGAACTGATCTGATTCGTCAAAAGACCAATTGGAGAAAAAAGTATCAGAATTGGGCTGCCTGTGTAAACGCATCCATTGGCTCCTCTACGCTCTCTCCTCTAGTAACCTCTGTTCCAATGACACGCGTACATGCATGCACGCAAACCACCCAGGGGCTAGAGGACCCATTACTGTTCTGTTGAAGAAAACATGTGAACCAGCTTAGCAAAAATTAGTGCACAGACTGCCATCCATCATTTGAAGTCCCCAAGCAGCCTGTCATACATACATGGTATCATTTTATTATCACTGGTGCGGGGAAAAAACGCTCCATCAAAGGTGGCAGAAGCGGTGACATAAAATATCTTCTGCAGATGTAGATGATGTTGTCTAGCTGCCGGTTGTTCCCTGAGATGGAACGAGAGGGCAGAGATATCTACTGGTAGCTAGTTTGATGAGACAGGCCAGCTCTCGCCTGGGGAGGACTAGTTTGTCTGGCAGGGATGGCGAGGGGAGTAGAGCAGTCTGGGTAGAATGGCGGGTGACTGGACGTGTGATGTGGCTCTGTGTGTGTGTGTGTGTGTGTGTGTGTGTGTGTGTGTGTGTGTGTGTGTGTGTGTGTGTGTGTGTGTGTGTGTGTGTGTGTGTGTGTGTGTGTGTGTGTGTGTGTGTGTGTGTGTGCGCATGCGTGTCAGGAGGCATGGAGGGCTGGAGAGATGCCCAGACCTAAGTTGTTTCTGGGAAAAGGGACTGCATGGGGTAAGGAGTGCCACAGTTGTTCAAAATGTTTTTTTAATGAACATAAAGTGATCATATGAGATAAACTGCTTGGCAAGCTGGACTGTGAAAAGCATCAAACTCACTATTATTGTAAGTGGACAGCAGGTGTGTGCTGTGATCTGCCTTGTAGCACTGCAGACAGACCTACAGTATATCTGGACACTTTCACTGTATGTAGGAAATTAGACCGTGGTCAACTCAGTGTTTATGCTTCTGACTACAGAAAAATGTACATGCCAGTCAATTCATGTACTTATTCATCACTAATCATTTATCAACCAATCAAATCCCACATGTTTTTGAGTTAAGCACATTCAAATATGTCACCCAATCAGAGAAGTTCTAGTATTTCAGTTAGAGATGCACTGTAATGAAGTGACTTCTAATTACGCCTCATTTCAGGACAGCTCTCTCCATGTTAGTTCAGAGCAGAGTGAGGTACTTTGTGTCCTGGCTAAGGGTCCTCTTAGTAGGCCCACTAAGCACTTCAATTTCCCTCTAATTCTGCAGCCTCTTTGTCCGAGGATAAACACCAAAGCTGTGAAATATCCACTGAATGCACTGGGCTTTATGTAACTCACACTCGTTGGATGGAGAGACCCATTCTGACTCTACAAAAAGAATGTTTTCAAGGAGGGCGAGCGGATATTAGGACTAGATCAGGGCTGCTGAAAGATGAGTAAAGGACCCATGGCGTTCTACAGTACAACGAGCAGATAGAGCGTTGTGTGTTTGGTGGGGGGTTGAGTGAGAGGATGTTTGTTTGGACTGGAGGAGGGAGATGGGTGAGTCGGTTGCATTTGGGGCTCGGAGCTGCTGACTGAAGTAGTCCCGTATGTGCCTGGGTATAAATAATTATCCTCACTGTTCTGCGTCAACAAGCTGACATACTTTCATCTCTGCGTTCCGGGGTTCAGAAAATAGATCTGGGTGTTGCTCTAAACAGCAGACAGGATCCGCAACTGTACAACCATGAGACTTGATAAGGAACGGAGTTGTTGTCAGTGTTACCGGGGTCTTTATTCATGTTACAGGCATATGCAGTACCTGGTGGTTTATGGGAATACTGGCCCACATGAAACAGTACATTAGGGGATAAAGCCTTGGTTTGTCAAGATACTGTAACTGCTAAAGACAACATCTCCTATGCTGTTTGATCGTTATGAAGGCATAGTCTCTGTCCTCTATAGTTTCCGAACAATTGAATTGATTCAAAACATTTCTGTACTTATTTCAGTTCGCATTGTTGTATAGGATTCCGTGTAGTGTTTACGGGGCGTAGCTGCCAGAGAAAAGGGAACGTGTCCGAGTCTTGCTGTAGTATATTAGCTCTACTGTGTTTATTTGTCTGGGGCTCTTGATGAAAAGCCATGTCGCTCTCCATTCTCACTGTGTTCCATTTTCAGTTATTACGCAGAAATTAAATATGGCTGCCACTTTACCTTGCCAATGAGCTCCATCATGGCAAGGTACAGGAGAGGGTGGGGAGGGAGAAGAGATATGCAGACCCACGTGACCACACACTTTGCTTCTGTCTCCTGCTGTGAATGATTCCCCCCTATACATCCCCTTGTTCCCTCAGTTTCTCTGCCTCCAAACTCTTCTATTCATTCTTTTCATTTTCCCCATCATCTAATAAAGTAAATCAACCCAGGCCTTCACCAAGACGGAAAAGCAACAACAACACACTGCTTAAAATACCCCAAAGCCTTTCTGCCGAAAGAGGAATAGTTTGAGACTCATCAAAGATTTAATGGCTGTGACTTTTTATAGTTATTTCTGCCCGCCTCTGTTTTGCATATGAGCTTGTTTTCCTCCTCCGCTCCCATGCTGATAGATCCCCTTTCAGCCAAGTCTGGTTTCCATGCTGATAGATCCCCTTTCAGCCAAGTCTGGTTTCCATGCTGATAGATCCCCTCTCAGCCAAGTCTGGTTTCCATGCTGATAGATCCCCTCTCAGCCAAGTCTGGTTTCCATGCTGATAGATCCCCTCTCAGCCAAGTCTGGTTTCCATGCTGATAGATCCCCTTTCAGCCAAGTCTGGTTTCCATGCTGATAGATCCCCTCTCAGCCAAGTCTGGTTTCCATGCTGATAGATCCCCTCTCAGCCAAGTCTGGTTTCCATGCTGATAGATCCCCTCTCAGCCAAGTCTGGTTTCCATGCTGATAGATCCCCTCTCAGCCAAGTCTGGTTTCCATGCTGATAGATCCCCTCTCAGCCAAGTCTGGTTTCCATGCTGATAGATCCCCTCTCAGCCAAGTCTGGTTTCCATGCTGATAGATCCCCTCTCAGCCAAGTCTGGTTTCCATGCTGATAGATCCCCTCTCAGCCAAGTCTGGTTTCCATGCTGATAGATCCCCTCTCAGCCAAGTCTGGTTTCCATGCTGATAGATCCCCTCTCAGCCAAGTCTGGTTTCCATGCTGATAGATCCCCTCTCAGCCAAGTCTGGTTTCCATGCTGATAGATCCCCTCTCAGCCAAGTCTGGTTTCCATGCTGATAGATCCCCTTTCAGCCAAGTCTGGTTTCCATGCTGATAGATCCCCTCTCAGCCAAGTCTGGTTTCCATGCTGATAGATCCCCTCTCAGCCAAGTCTGGTTTCCATGCTGATAGATCCCCTCTCAGCCAAGTCTGGTTTCCATGCTGATAGATCCCCTTTCAGCCAAGTCTGGTTTCCATGCTGATAGATCCCCTCTCAGCCAAGTCTGGTTTCCATGCTGATAGATCCCCTCTCAGCCAAGTCTGGTTTCCATGCTGATAGATCCCCTCTCAGCCAAGTCTGGTTTCCATGCTGATAGATCCCCTCTCAGCCAAGTCTGGTTTCCATGCTGATAGATCCCCTTTCAGCCAAGTCTGGTTTCCATGCTGATAGATCTCCTCTCAGCCAAGTCTGGTTTCCATGCTGATAGATCCCCTCTCAGCCAAGTCTGGTTTCCATGCTGATAGATCCCCTCTCAGCCAAGTCTGGTTTCCATGCTGATAGATCCCCTTTCAGCCAAGTCTGGTTTCCATGCTGATAGATCCCCTCTCAGCCAAGTCTGGTTTCCATGCTGATAGATCCCCTCTCAGCCAAGTCTGGTTTCCATGCTGATAGATCCCCTCTCAGCCAAGTCTGGTTTCCATGCTGATAGATCCCCTCTCAGCCAAGTCTGGTTTCCATGCTGATAGATCCCCTTTCAGCCAAGTCTGGTTTCCATGCTGATAGATCCCCTCTCAGCCAAGTCTGGTTTCCATGCTGATAGATCCCCTCTCAGCCAAGTCTGGTTTCCATGCTGATAGATCCCCTCTCAGCCAAGTCTGGTTTCCATGCTGATAGATCCCCTCTCAGCCAAGTCTGGTTTCCATGCTGATAGATCCCCTTTCAGCCAAGTCTGGTTTCCATGCTGATAGATCCCCTCTCAGCCAAGTCTGGTTTCCATGCTGATAGATCCCCTCTCAGCCAAGTCTGGTTTCCATGCTGATAGATCCCCTCTCAGCCAAGTCTGGTTTCAATGCTGATAGATCCCCTCTCAGCCAAGTCTGGTTTCCATGCTGATAGATCCCCTCTCAGCCAAGTCTGGTTTCCATGCTGATAGATCCCCTCTCAGCCAAGTCTGGTTTCCATGCTGATAGATCCCCTCTCAGCCAAGTCTGGTTTCCATGCTGATAGATCCCCTCTCAGCCAAGTCTGGTTTCCATGCTGATAGATCCCCTCTCAGCCAAGTCTGGTTTCCATGCTGATAGATCCCCTCTCAGCCAAGTCTGGTTTCCATGCTGATAGATCCCCTCTCAGCCAAGTCTGGTTTCCATGCTGATAGATCCCCTCTCAGCCAAGTCTGGTTTCCACAGTGGTGTGGCTGCTATTGCCTCTGCTCAGGATATGCACAGCATAATGCTCAGTTGTTAATGAGGGGTGGTGAGTCCCCTAAGCCTCGGGGCTAGGACTGCAGTCTGACAGAAAGGGCTATCTGAAATGACATTATTGTTTCATTATTAAGCACATCTGGAAAAAGTTCTACATGAATTAAGCAAATACCTGCTGCAGTAAAGCTGATGACTACATTAATTACCAAACACCAAAATCCAAAATGAAAGTTGAATATTTCCTCGTCATGCTTTGAACTTTTTAGCTACTATTAATAATTGGAATGTTTCATCAGAGTCCTTTAAAACATGAACGATTCATCTGATATTCAGCATTCCATCATTCCATCATTTCAAATTCCCTATAACTTATGTTCACCTTCCACTACACTTCCATGACCCAGGCGCGCGCTCTCACACACACACACACACACACACACACACACACACACACACACACACACACACACACACACACACACACACACACACACACACAGAAGTCTCCACTGTATGTGTAATTTCTGCTGCTGAGAGGTCAGGAAGTTATCAGCAGGTTCATGAATGTGGCCGTCCTTCTCATTTCCTACCTATTATTGTTCCATTACCCTGTACTGTGTGGATACATGTAATTACACATTTATTCTCAATAGTGAAAAGTACAATTATATAATAGCAGTATGTATTTAAGGCACCTCACAGCCAAGACTGTATGAGGCTTTAAGTCCAGTTG
>NC_074698.1:12373604-12401104 GCF_029448725.1 Salvelinus fontinalis
TAACTGGTGCTAATATGATTTGTAATCATGTGTGTGGAAGTAGAGAGCAATATGCTCTGTGCTGTAGCTGGGGATAAGGCTGTAGGTTCTTCTCCATAATGTCTCAGGCCGATACACTTGCTGGATTCTCTAAGTGAAGAGGTAGGGGAAAGATATATGGCCCAACAATATTTCCTAACATTCCCATCTTCATTTGGTGTTGACCGTTGCTGGTGGACAGTAATGGAATGTGGACTACTATTGTGTGTGTACCAGTCTCCTCATATCAGCTAACCACTAAGGAAATGAAACCATGATAGGGCCCTTGTGCTGTCCTGCATGTTGTTCTATATTGTCCCCAACAGGAACAGTGAGTTCTATTGTGCTGACATCCAGAAGCCCATCCTTTATTCTCCATGAAGGTGTCTTTAAGAGCGGCAGCCCGTACGCCCGTGTTTTAGATATATTTATATATGGTGTGTGGCGGCTGATGTGCGTGGAGGGAACAGGCCTGCTGGGAGGTTAATTAACTTCCTGCGTCCCGGGAGGCACTCTGAAATCTGGCATGCCTGTCATCCATTACTGCATTACTGGAGCCCGGCGCCGCTCAGGACATTTGTGTGTGTGTGCGTGGATGTATATATCAACTAAAAATAAATAATCACTGCATCATGTTGCCATAGTTCTGATGATACTACAGTCATGTAGTTGTTCCTCCCATACCAGTGAGTGTGTATCTGACTAGTAAACCAGCTCTTTGGGGTGCTGTACAGCAGGTACCAACAGGTCTCAGACCTGCTCAGTGCTGGAATCTATGTAAATGACTACAGTAAGCAGATGTAAGTGGCTGCTCATGTTTAAATCACAGCTTTGCCCCTCTGCACTCCCTCAGGGGCAGAAGCTGAGTTTGACACTTCATTTAATTCTCCCCCTTTAGCCCAGAACAACCCTGTGCTGTGACCCAGACCTGGCTAACCTTTTAGCGCCAACTTTACACACAGCAGACTCATTGGTCAGGAGATGATGAATAAATACTTCCTATTGGGACTTGTTCTATCGGCCTCCGTCTTCACATTACAAGACTGACAAAGTCATGACATGGAGATGGCAGCCAGTGGCAGTGGAGAGGAAAATGTTTATGTAGAGAATTCAAATAGCTACATATGATTGAAACCTTCTTTGTTGTTTTTCACCCCTGGGTGTGTCAGATAAACAGGATTAAAAAGGTCTTTATATATTAAACTGTTTTCATTGGAATCTGTCCCAATAATGTCATTTCCTTTCAGTGTTCAGATGTGTGGGGGAGAGGATGATTAGATGGTTTCGGTGTGTTTGTGTGTGCGTGTTTGTTTGTGTTTGTGTGTGTGTTTGTGTGTGTATCAAATCAAATGTTATTAGTCACATGCGCCGAATACAGGTGTAGACCTTACAGTGGCATGCTTACTTACAAGCCCCTAACCAACAATGCCGTTTTAAAAAGAATACGAATAGAATAAGAATAAAAGTAACAAGTAATTAAAGAGCAGCAGTAAAATAACAATAGCGAGACTATATACAGGGGGTACCAGTACAGAGTCAATGTGCGGGGGCACCGGTTAGATGAGGTAATTGAGGTAACATGTACATATAGGTAGAGTTATTGAAGTGACTATGCATAGATGATAACAACTGTGTGTGTTTGGTGTGTGTGTGTGTGTTTGTTGTGTGTGTGTGTGTGTATGTGTGTATGTGTGTTTGCATGTGACAGGCTTTGACAGCCTCCTTCCTTCTGTCTCCCAACACATAATGAAGATCAGGAGGCAGAACGACCTCAATCTCTCACTCAGCCACAGCACCGGGACACCTCAGCCACAGCACCGGGACACCTCAGCCACAGCACCGGGACACCTCAGCCACAGCACCGGGACACCTCAGCCACAGCACCGGGACACCTCAGCCACAGCACCGGGACACCTCAGCCACACTTCACACAGCTCACACCTCCACGGCAGTGTTTGAATAATATCACCTTCAGATTCCTACAAATGTGTATAGTTGGAGTCTCGGTATGAGCTGAATCAGGGGGAAGTGGTACTCGCTAAGCAAGCAGTGTGACGTCCTTTACACATGCACAAACACAAACAAAATCATATGGACACACCCTAACCATAGCATGATGACCGAAGTAACATGTGAAACATACTCAGCCTAGTAAGGTCTGTAAACCATATTTCATGCATGGTCTGTACACACTAAACACATACACATGTCTGTAGTTCTTGTCAGTTGTAGTCAGTACAGTATTTCAGTGAAGCAGAGGATTGTGACAGAGTAAAAAGCTGCTATTAATGTGTACAGTACTGTAGGAACTCAGACTCTGTCTCTGTGAAGACCTCAGAGTATAAAACCCGCTGTCAGACCCCATGCTGCCCTCCTCCTCCCTCCCTTCTTCCTCCTCTATCTCTATCTCCTGCTGGGCAAGAAGGATCGCTAGCTCGTCCTCTCCCTCTCTCCCTCTCTCTCTCTTTCTCTCCCCCTCTCTCCCTTCACCTGTCAGCCAGGCTGACAGAGGGTTGTGGTTCATCCGCTGAGCAGTGACCCTTACTGGGTTACAGCAGCACTGACAACACGGGAGAAAACTCTACAGGCTAGGGAGGGGGGAGGATGAGGGAGGAAGATGGAGGGAGGGAGGGATGGTAGGAGGAGGGAGGAAGATGGTGGGATGCAGTAGGAGAAAGGGATGGAGAGGAAGAGGGGGAAGGAGAGGAGGAGGTAGGTTGAAGTGAGGCAAGGGAGAAAGACCTGTGCAGAATGTTTGCTTTCTCATGGCTGAGTTGTTGTTACTGCCTGGGTAATAAACCTCTAGAGGATCTATCTGAGTGACATTGTTAGTCTGGCTGTCTCTCTCTCCCTCCCTCTCTCTATCTCTTCCTTACACAAGGCACACACTCCACGCAACCAGGTACACACAGTTCTGCATAAATTCCCTCCTGTCTGACCTGCGCACACGCACACACACATGGACACACACACACACACACACACACACACACACACACACACACACACACACACACACACACACACTGAGTGACGTGGTGTGAACTCTGTGAGTAAGAGCGAGGGGATGACAGTTGTCTGAGAAATATAATAAAGAATTACCTCTAACCCCTCTGCCGGAGCCTGCCATCCTATCAGTGATCCATGCTGCATCTCCATGGTAACCACAGGCCTTATGTGTCCTCCAACTCCCCAGCTGGCTTTTTGTTGGGTGAACTTCACTAATAATAATAATGTGTGTGTGATTGTCTGTGTGTGTTTGAGGAAGATGCTTATGATAACATATGCTTGGCATTTGCTTGAGTAGTATCGATGTTGTCCTGCACCAGCCGGCCCGACTGTTGAATAGAAGGAAATGAGTGAATAAAAAGAGTGATTTCCTAAAGAGCTGTGGTTCTTTCACTGCGAGTCCATCTCTTCTCTTTCTCTACCTCTATAAACCCTGCAATCATTTCATCAACCCCTCTTCTCTTCCGCAGGGCCGCTCATCATTACCTTTCTTCCCTCTTTTCAACACTCGCTCGTTTCTTTATCCGTCCCTCCTAGCCCCTCCTCCACTTTCCCAGTCCTACATTCACTCCATCCAAACACACTTTCATTCGAGCTTCTTCATTGGCTTGCATGGCTTGTCTGCGTGGGCTGCCAAAACTTTCAAAGTATTGATTATGCAACAAGCACATAAACCGCTGTATGCACCTGATTCATTAATCAACCAAATGACTGCACCAATGTTCCTGTTGTATTAGCATTCCATTTGCAACATCAATAAAACCTGGCGTGATTATTATGGGCAGTACAGTTTGATAGCAGTTGTAGAAGTAGTTATGTGGATTGTACATTGATTTTCTCCTCTTTGTCGAGTCTGAACCACAGAGGCAGAGAAACAGGCAGAGAAACAGGCAGAGAAGCAGGCAGAGAAACAGGCAGAGAAACAGATAGAGAAACAGGCCGAGAAACAAGCAGAGAAACAGGCAGAGAAACAGGTAGAGAAGCAGGCAGAGAATCAGGCAGAGAAACAGGCAGAGAAACAGGCAGAGAAACAGACAGAGAAACAGACAGAGAAACAGACAGAGAAACAGACAGAGAATCAGGCAGAGAAACAGACAGAGAAACAGACAGAGAAACAGGCAGAGAAACAGGCAGAGAAACAGACAGAGAATCAGGCAGAGAAACAAGCAGAGAAACAGGCAGAGAAACAGACAGAGAATCAGGCAGAGAAACAAGCAGAGAAACAGACAGAGAACCAGGCAGAGAAACAGGCAGAGAAACAGGCAGAGAAACAGGCAGAGAAACAGACAGGGAAACAGACAGAGAAACAGGCAGAGAATCAGGAAGAGAAACAGACAGAGAATCAGGCAGAGAAACAGACAGAGAAATAGACTTGTTCTGTTCTAACTGCATGTGTTGCTCTTGCCTCTTACTCTCTCTCTCTTTCTCTTTCTTTCCTCTCACTCACTCACTCACTCACTCACTCACTCACTCACTCACTCACTCACTCACTCACTCTTTCACTCACTCACTCTCTCTCTCTCTCTCTCTCTCTCTCTCTCTCTCGCTGAGTTGCTCAGCCACTAAATGATCAGAAAGCTTTCAACTATGTCATTGTTTTCCTTCCATTTTCTCTACAGAATTGTGATCTACTGTAATGTCTGCTAAAAAGTTTGTATAAACTGGTTTATATTTAGTTTAAGTTTAGTAAAATCTAGAAATCACAGCTTTGCAGAATCCAATGCATCATGTTCCAACTGTCAGGATCTGACCCGTCATCACTGTTCTGTTTTTCATTCCAGGCCTTGATAATGGGCTAGTCACAAGTTGAATGACCAGCACACTACTGCCACTGCTACAGGCGGCCTAATCAAAGCTGCAAAAACCGACGCTGGAGATGAGAAGCAGATACGGAGAGTTGAACATTTAATATAGCACAGACATGGAACAGGACAGGAACAGTGTCAGAACCGGGTAAGACAAGGACATAAGACAATTAATGCAGAAGTGGGGAGCAGAGTTATAGGGGAGGTAATAACACGGGGATTGAGTCCAGGTGAGTACAATGAATCGATGATGCGCGTAACGAGGGAAGCAGGTGTGCGTAATGATAGTGGCAGGAGTGCGTAATGTAGGGCAGCCTGGCGCCCTCGAGCGCCCGGGAGGGAGAGTGGAAGCAGGCGTGACACTAGCAGCAACTCTACATGAACACTTTTTAGAGAGAGCGAGAAAAAAAGAGAAGGACAGAGAGATAGAGGGGGAGGTGGAGAGAGAAGTTGTGTGTACAGTAAAAGAGAACGTGAGCAAGAGGGTTGAATTTCATGTGACCTTATGCCTGCATTAAAAATTTAACCAGAGCCGTTAAAAAGGAAATGCTTGGCTGTGTTTGCTGCAAGTAGGCCAGGACGATAAATCTTTCATTTTGTTCCTGGAGGACCGGTAACCACAGGAGTCCTGCTCTCCTGTCATTGTCATTGCCATCTCTCTCTCTCTCTCTCTCTCTCTCTCTCTCTCTCTCTCTCTCTCTCTCTCTCTCTCTCTCTCTCTCTCTCTCTCTCTCTCTCTCTCTCTCTCTCTCTCTCTCTCTCTCTCTCTCTCTCTCTCTCTCTCTCTCTCTCTCTCATTGTTTGAAACTCAGTGTGGGTCTGTGTTAACTGCTGCTGTTCCTTTGAAAGTCAAATTCAAACCAATCAGACTGAATAATGAATGGTTCTGGGAGCCACTGTGTGTATTCCTCTCCTTCACAGAGCTCCTGTCCCTGCACTGTTAGTTTGTTAGTCTTAGTGTTTACGATTTGCTGAATCTGTTTGTGAAAGTGTTCTCCGATGTTCCCAGACCCTCCCCCTTTGCTCTCTCTTGAGGTGACGCAGCAGTTTAATCAGTGGTTACAATCGCAGAAACAGGAAATTAAGATTTTCCAGCCCATTGCAGATCCTCTCACTCCCCCACTCCCCTTCCTTTCTTCCTCTCCCCTCCCCACCCCTACTCTCCCTCCTCTCCCCACTCTCTCACTCTCCCTCCCTCTCCCCTCCTCTCTCCCTCTCCCCCCCCTCCACCCTCCACCACTCCCATTCATCCCCCCCTCCCCCTCATCTCCCCCCTCCTCTCCCCCACTCCCACCCCCATCCTCTCCCCCACTCCCCTCCCCCCCCCTCCTCTCCCCCTCTCCCCCCCCCCTTCCTCTCCCCCACTCCCCCCCCCTCCTCTCCCCCTCTCCCCTCCCCTCCCCTCCCCCCACTCCCACCCCCCTCCTCTCCCCCACCCCCCCCCCCCCCCCCCCCCCCAACCCCCTCTCTCCCTCTCCCCTCCCACTACTCCCCTTCCTCTCCCCTCTTCCCATGGTGAGATAAAGGGCCTAGAGCAGTTAGCTGATATATGAAATGATCAGATTGCAGTACTGGGATGTGTCCTTGAGGAAATGGAGTTGATCAGCAGTACGTCTCAATGCAGTGACCTCCTCCACCTCCTCCGGCCCTGGCTGCTTATCATCCTGCACTCAGAACAGCCATCCCTACCTGCCGCCAGGCTAGCTGCACCTGTACACGCTGATATGTGGGTTGGAAGAGGAGAAGAGGGGAAAGTTGTGTGCTACACTGTGTTCCCCTCTTCACTGCTCTTAGCTTGTGTGCTACACTGTGTTCCCCTCTTCACTGCTCTTAGCTTGTGTGCTACACTGTGTTCCCCTCTTCACTGCTCTAAGCTTGTGTGCTACACTGTGTTCCCCTCTTCACTGCTCTTAGCTTGTGTGCTACACTGTGTTCCCCTCTTCACTGCTCTTAGCTTGTGTGCTACACTGTGTTCCCCTCTTCACTGCTCTTAGCTTGTGTGCTACACTGTGTTCCCCTCTTCACTGCTCTTAGCTTGTGTGCTACACTGTGTTCCCCTCTTCACTGCTCTTAGCTTGTGTGCTACACTGTGTTCCCCTCTTCACTGCTCTTAGCTTGTGTGCTACACTGTGTTCCCCTCTTCTCCACACTCCTCTCTTTTTGGTATTCCTCCCCAGTCTCCTCTCTCCCACTTACCAACCACTGCATAGAGCCAGTCCCCCTCTCCACCTGCTGTCTCTGCAGATGTTCTATCCCACTCTCTGTCTCTCTCTCTCTCCATTCCTCCCCGCTCCCCCTCTTTTTCTATTCTTCTGTTTTCCCCTTTCCTCCTCATGTCTTCTTAGTGTCTTTGTTTCTCTGCGGTCTCTGGTGGAGGGTTGTAAACACAAAGCACATAATGCTCCATGTAACCCCGTGTTTTCATAGTTATTGCTCTAACGATTGCTAACCGGTTTGCTGATATCCCACACTCTAGTCTTTAGTCCAAGGTCACCCCAGACACAAACAAAGGAAGCGGAGAAACCAACTGCAAAGCCTTTTACACACACAACCCAGGGGGACCGTTCGTCTGTCACCTCATCCCACCTGCACTGACAGACTGAAGGACGAACTGACTGGCCCCTGTTTGTTGGTTCGACCTCAGCCTGTCAGCCATTTGATTGACAGCGTGTGAGAATGTGTGAGAGAGAGTGTGTGTGTGTGTGTGTGAGAATGTGTGAGAGAGTGTGTGTGTGTGTGTGTGAGAATGTGTGAGAGAGTGTGTGTGTGTGAGAATGTGTGAGAGAGTGTGTGTGTGTGAGAGAATGTGCGAGAGAGTGTGTGTGTGAGAGAGTGTGTGTGTGAGAATGTGCGAGAGAGAGTGTGTGTGTGAGAATGTGCGAGAGAGAGTGTGTGTGTGAGAATGTGCGAGAGAGTGTGTGTGTGAGAATGTGCGAGAGAGTGTGTGTGTGTGTGTGTGTGTGTGTGTGTGTGAGAATGTGCGAGAGAGAGTGTGTGTGTGAGAATGTGCGAGAGAGAGTGTGTGTGTGAGAATGTGCGAGAGAGAGTGTGTGTGTGAGAATGTGCGAGAGAGTGTGTGTGTGAGAATGTGCGAGAGAGTGTGTGTGTGTGTGTGTGTGTGTGTGTGTGTGTGTGAGAATGTGCGAGAGAGAGTGTGTGTGTGAGAATGTGCGAGAGAGAGTGTGTGTGTGAGAATGTGCGAGAGAGTGTGTGTGTGTGAGAATGTGCGAGAGATATGCAGAAGGAGAGGGAGAGAATAGAAAGAACCTCAATCTGTCATTTGTAATGACTGTTTATTTGATGTAATTGAGTTAAAGGGGTGCTACTGCTTGGAACCAGTTGTATCCACGTGCACCTGCATGCAGACATTGAGTAGAGAGAGGGGTGTGATTGCTTGTGTGCGTGTGCGACGGCCTGCAGGTCATTTTGCTAACCTGTGAGTGCAGCATTTAGTCCCACCTGCTTCTTGGTGATTGCACCATGATGTCAGCTTCACAACACATGTCACTGTCACTGCAGTCACTTGATCATCCATCCCATCCCTGTGGACACGGGGAAGTGGCCAGAGCAAAGTGATGGAAAGTGGGTTGTTGTTAGGGAGGGAACAGGGGAGCGAGGTGGGGAACAGGCAAGCGAGGTGGGGAATAGGGGAGCGAGGTGGGGAACAGGGGAGCGAGGTGGGGAACAGGGGAGCGAGGTGGGGAACAGGGGAGCGAGGTGGGGACAGGCAAGCGAGGTGGGGAACAGGCGAGCGAGGTGGGGAACAGGGGAGCGAGGTGGGGAACAGGTGAGCGAGGTGGGGAACAGGGGAGCGAGGTGGGGAACAGGGGAGCGAGGTGGGGAACAGGGGAGCGAGGTGGGGAACAGGGGAGCGAGGTGGGGAACAGGGGAGCGAGGTGGGGAACAGGGGAGCGAGGTGGGGAACAGGGGAGCGAGGTGGGGAACAGGCGAGCGAGGTGGGGAACAGGGGAGCGAGGTGGGGAACAGGGGAGCGAGGTGGGGAACAGGGGAGCGAGGTGGGGAACAGGGGAGCGAGGTGGGGAACAGGGGAGCGAGGTGGGGAACAGGCGAGCGAGGTGGGGAACAGGCGAGCGAGGTGGGGAACAGGGGAGCGAGGTGGGGAACAGGGGAGCGAGGTGGGGAACAGGCGAGCGAGGTGGGGAACAGGCGAGCGAGGTGGGGAACAGGGGAGCGAGGTGGGGAACAGGGGAGCGAGGTGGGGAACAGGGGAGCGAGGTGGGGGACAGGGGAGCGAGGTGGGGGACAGGGGAGCGAGGTGGGAACAGGGGAGCGAGGTGGGGAACAGGCGAGCGAGGCGGGGAACAGGCGAGCGAGGCGGGGAACAGGGGAGCGAGGCGGGGAACAGGGGAGCGAGGCGGGGAACAGGGGAGCGAGGCGGGGAACAGGGGAGCGAGGCGGGGAACAGGGGAGCGAGGCGGGGAACAGGGGAGCGAGGCGGGGAACAGGGGAGCGAGGCGGGGAACAGGGGAGCGAGGCGGGGAACAGGAGAGCGAGGCGGGGAACAGGGGAGCGAGGTGGGGACAGGGGAGCGAGGTGGGGAACAGGGGAGCGAGGTGGGGAACAGGGTAATGGGGCCAGCGTTGACAGAGAGGTGGGGAACAGGGGAGCGGGCCAGTGTCGACAGAGAGGTGGGGGACAGGGTAATGGGGCCAGCGTTGACAGAGGGGTGGGGAACAGGGGAGCGGTCCAGCGTCGACAGAGAGGTGGGGAGCGGTCCAGCGTCGACAGAGAGGTGGGGAACAGGGGAGCGGGCCAGCGTCGACAGAGAGGTGGGGGACAGGGTAATGGGGCCAGCGTTGACAGAGGGGTGGGGAACAGGGGAGCGGTCCAGCGTCGACAGAGAGGTGGGGAACAGGGTAGTGGGGCCAGCGTCGACAGAGAGGTGTGGAACAGGGTAGTGGGGCCAGCATCGACAGAGAGGTGGGGAACAGGGTAGCGGGCCAGCGTCGACAGAGAGGTGTGGAACAGGGTAGTGGGGCCAGCATTGACAGAGAGGTGGGGAACAGGGTAACGGGCCAGCGTCGACAGAGAGGTGTGGAACAGGGGAGCGGGCCAGCGTCGACAGAGAGGTGTGGAACAGGGGAGCGGGCCAGCGTCGACAGAGAGGTGGGGGACAGGGTAGTGGGGCCAGCAGGGCAAGGGAGGTCCTGTGTGGCTTGGAGCATCCTGTCGTGTCCCCGGGTGGTTTGGGTGATGGACGGCCCAGCCCGGTGGTGGCAAGGTGGGACGGGTGGTGGTGCCAGCGCTGTGCTGCAGCAGTTTACGGCCCCCGTCTGTCTCCCTCTGTCTCCTTTGCTGACAGGGCCCCTGTCGTGATGAATGTAAAATTGATAAAGGTTCATTGATATGCGTCGACTGGAGGAAAACCCATCGACTACCTCAGCAGACTCTCTCCCTTCCACCCTCCACTTGTTTGGGGGAAATGTATTTAATTACAGGATCAGTAAAGCGGCCCAGCCCCAATTTGCATATTAATGAGGCATTGTGCGTGCCTCCTGCAATGTTTATGGGGAGTAAAGTGGAGGGAGCAGTGTTTTTAATGATCTTTACTTTGTGTATCTGTGGAGGGTGGCAGGGGTGGGGCTCTGTAGTGACAGGGAGAGGAATCATCATTTTTCAGGAAACACTGTGGACCAATTTAGATAACCTAAGTATATTAATTAGATGGATAAGCCCCTTCCCAACCTGGCCAGTTTGTGTGGGAGTTCCTGCTCATTCACACACACTGAATACAAATAATACGCACAGATATCCAAATCCAACATATAGGTTTTCTTTCTCAGAATGAGACATTTCATGTGTCCCACATAAATCAATATCTAAACCAGTATTCGCTGTCAAGGATGAATGTGTTTTTTATGTATGGCTGCACGGTAAACTCCTTTTATGAATGCATGGATATAATGAAGATTTGTGTAGCGTTGAAAATGGAATCCATATTTTATTGTATGGGCATGAATTATACAACAATTCATGTGAATGTTAGTGAATGTGAATTCACTAACCCAAAGACCGCTGAACATATTACTGTGTGTGTGTGTGTGTGTGTGTGTGTGTGTGTGTGTGTGTGTGTGTGTGTGTGTGTGTGTGTGTGTGTGTGAGACGGAGAGAGAGAGAGAGCCGGAGAGAGCTGGCAGCCAGGCGTGTCCTTGGAAGCTTGGCCCTCTGGACTTGCTGCAATTAGTTCCATGTTTTAGTCACATACTTTATATATATACAAAAGTATGTGGACACCCCTTTAAATTAGTGGATTCGGCTATCTTAGCCACACCTGTTGCTGACAGGTGTATAAAATCAAGCACATATCCATGCAATCTCCTTAGACAAACATTGGCAATAGAATGGCCTTACTGAAGAGCTCAGTGACTTTCAACGTGGCAGCGTCATAGGATGCCACCTTTCCATCAAGTCAATTTGTAAAATTTCTGCGCTGCTAGAGTTGCCTACCTGCCCCAATGCATAGTGGCAACTGTAAAGTTTGGTGGAGGAGGAAAATTGGTCTGGGGCTGTTTTTCATGTTTCGGGCATGGCCCTTTAGCTCCAGTGAAGGGAAATCTTAATGCTACAGCATACAATGACATTCTAGACGACTCTGTGCTTCCAACTTTGTTGCAACAGTTTGGGGAAGGCCCTTTCCTGTTCCAGCATGACAATGCCCCCGTGCAAAAACTCAAACTGACCTGAACTCAACCCCATCAAACATCTTTGGTATGAATTGGAGCGTCGACTGCAAGCCAGGCCTAATCGCCCAACATCAGTGCCCGACCTCACTAATGCTCTTGTGGCTGAATGGAAGCAAGTACCCACAGCAATGTTCCATCATCTAGTGGAAAGCCTTCCTAGAAGAGTGGATGCTGTTTTCGCAGCAAAATGACAGGCAGCCTGCTTCTTTCTCATTTTTCAGTCTTGGAATGAGGCTAGAGGAGGAGGCGGAAGGGAGAAGCAGAAGGAAATAGAATCTCTCTCTCACTTCTGAGATGCTTCCCCTGCCTCCTCTTCTCTTGTTCATCTAACTGACAGTAACTACAGCAGAAAAAGGCTTCTGATCCCTCCCGTCTCCTCACCTCAGCCCAGATTTCACTCCTCTCTCTCTCTCTCCCCTGGAGCACATCCTCCTCCCTCTCACACCTCAAGATTCTGATAAAGATGTGGTTTGAGCATTCGATGAGAGCTAGAGCTCGTTATTGCTCCGTCAGCCCTGTTGCCCTTCATGTTCTCTCAGTCTGTGTTTATTTCACTATTGTATACGTACATTTCAATCCCCACACCCACACACCACGCCCCACAAAACAAATAGACAGTTTGTTCTTGAAGAATGAATTCACTCCTGTTCCTGGCTGGTGACGCATCATCTGAGAGGAAATGAGAAAGGGGGAGAAAGTGTGGGAGCGAGGATGGAGGAAGAGGGAGAGAGAGAGGAGACAGGAGGGAGCGTTTTAAACATTGAAGCACACGGATTCCTTCTGTTCCCAGATGAATGGCTGTTGATGTGAGAAGAGGCTTGAGACAGAGACAATAGAACTGAGAGTGAAGCGCAGGATAATGAGCGTTCCATTCAGTTGAGATCCTAATGGCACTGTGAATGTTTTAGTAAACACACGTAATGGTCATTGAGCTGACAGATGGAGGTGGTGTATACCTCCGTTAGCACTAATGCTGCTGTTCTCCAGGCTACTCAGCGACTTTTTATAGACCCACCTCTATATCATGTTCTAGTCTGGAGGACGTCAAGGCCATGATCCCTGGAACAAGAACACACAACAACAAGCACTGACACTAATAGCCTGGCCTGCTCATCACATCACAATATCAGACCTGATTTACACCTGTGACACGGGCAGTGACGTAGCGGAGGAGAAACACTAACACACGTCAAGTAAATGCCGTGTTAATACACAGCCTTTTGATATTGTGAATGAATAGCGTTTACACTCCTTTCTTTATCAGCACATTGCAGGATACAGGCACCAAATCTAGAAATATATCCTAGTGGGGATTTTATATGGCACTTTCCGAACTGCAGTACCACATTATCCCTCTCCCTACCCTAGCTTCATGTCCACATCCCGGTTCAGCCATAAAACTAACCCTAACCCTCTCCCTACCCTAGCTACATGTCCACACCCCGGTTCAGCACTAACTCTAACCCTCTCCCTACCCTAGCCTCATGTCCACACCCTGGTTCAGCCCTAACTCTAACCCTGTCCCTAGCCTAGCTTCATGTCCACACCCCGGTTCAGCCCTAACTCTAACCCTCTCCCTACCCTAGCTTCATGTCCACACCCCGGTTCAGCCCTAACTCTAACCCTCTCCCTACCCTAGCTTCATGTCCACACCCCGGTTCAGCCCTAACTCTAACCCTCTCCCTACCCTAGCTTCATGTCCACACCCCGGTTCAGCCCTAACTCGAACCCTCTCCCTACCCTAGCTTCCTTTCCACACCCCTGTTCAGCCCTAAATCTAACCTTCTCCCTACCCTAGCTACATGTCCACACCCCGGTTCAGCCCTAACTCTAACCCTCTCCCTACCCTAGCTACATATCCACACCCCGGTTCAGCCCTAACTCTAACCCTCTCCCTACCCTAGCCTCATGTCCACACCCCGGTTCAGCCCTAACTCTAACCCTCTCCCTACCCTAGCTTCATGTCTACACCCCGGTTCAGCCCTAACTCTAACCCTATCCCTACCCTAGCTTCATGTCTACACCCCGGTTCAGCCCTAACTCTAACCCTCTCCCTACCCTAGCTTCATGTCTACACCCTGGTTCAGCCCTAACTCTAACCCTATCCCTACCCTAGCTTCATGTCCACACCCCGGTTCAGCCCTAACTCTAACCCTCTCCCTACCCTAGCTTAATGTCCACACCCCGGTTCAGCCCTAACTCTAACTCTAACCCTATCCCTACCCTAGCTTCATGTCCACACACCAGTTCAGCCCTAACGCTAACCCTCTCCCTACCCTAGCTTCATGTCCACACCCCGTTCAGCCCTAACTCTAACTCTAACCCTCTCCCTACCCTAGCTTCATGTCCACACCCCGTTCAGCCCTAACTCTAACTCTAACCCTCTCCCTACCCTAGCCTCATGTCCACACCCCGGTTCAGCCCTTACTCTAACCCTCTCCCTACCCTAGCTTCATGTCCACACCCCGGTTCAGCCCTAACTCTAACCCTCTCCCTACCCTAGCCTCATGTCCACACCCCGGTTAAGCCCTAACACTAACTCTAACCCTATCCCTACACTAGCTACACGTCGACACCCCGGTTCAGCCCTAACTCTAACCCTCTCCCTACCCTAGCTTCATGTCCACACCCCGGTTCAGCCCTAACTCTAACCCTCTCCCTACCCTAGCTTCATGTCCACACCCCGGTTCAGCCCTAACTCTACCTCTAACACTAACCATACCCTTGCTTCATGTCCACACCCCTGTTCAGCCCTAACTCTAACCCTCTCCCTACCCTAGCCTCATGTCCACACCCCGGTTCAGCCCTTACTCTAACTCTAACACTATCCCTACCCTTGCTTAATGTCCACACCCCGGTTCAGCCCTAACTCTAACCCTCTCCCTACCCTAGCTTCATGTCCACACCCCGGTTCAGCCCTAACTCTAACCCTCTCCCTACCCTAGCTTCATGTCCACACCCCGGTTCAGCCCTAACTCTAACCCTCTCCCTACCCTAGCTTCATGTCCACACCCCGGTTCAGCCCTAACTCTAACCCTCTCCCTACCCTAGCTTCATGTCCACACCCCGGTTCAGCCCTAACTCTAACCCTCTCCCTACCCTAGCTTCCTTTCCACACCCCTGTTCAGCCATAACTCTAACCCTTTCCCTACCCTAGCTTCATGTCCACACCCCGGTTCGGCCCTAACTCTAACCCTCTCCCTACCCTAGCTTTATGTCCACACCCCGGTTCAGCCCTAACTCTAACCCTATCCCTACCCTAGCTTTATGTCCACACCCCGGTTCAGCCCTAACTCTATCCCTCTCCCTACCCTAGCTTTATGTCCACACCCCGGTTCAGCCCTAACTCTAACCTTCTCCCTACCCTAGCTACATGTCCACACCCCGGTTCAGCCCTAACTCTAACCCTCTCCCTACCCTAGCTACATATCCACACCCCGGTTCAGCCCTAACTCTAACCCTCTCCCTACCCTAGCCTCATGTCCACACCCCGGTTCAGCCCTAACTCTAACCCTATCCCTACCCTAGCTTCATGTCCACACCCCGGTTCAGCCCTAACTCTAACCCTATCCCTACCCTAGCTTCATGTCTACACCCCGGTTCACCCCTAACTCTAACCCTCTCCCTACCCTAGCTTCATGTCTACACCCTGGTTCAGCCCTAACTCTAACCCTCTCCCTACCCTAGCTTCATGTCTACACCCTGGTTCAGCCCTAACTCTAACCCTATCCCTACCCTAGCTTCATGTCCACACCCCGGTTCAGCCCTAACTCTAACCCTCTCCCTACCCTAGCTTAATGTCCACACCCCGGTTCAGCCCTAACTCTAACTCTAACCCTATCCCTACCCTAGCTTCATGTCCACACACCAGTTCAGCCCTAACGCTAACCCTCTCCCTACCCAAGCTTCATGTCCACACCCCGTTCAGCCCTAACTCTAACTCTAACCCTCTCCCTACCCTAGCTTCATGTCCACACCCCGTTCAGCCCTAACTCTAACTCTAACCCTCTCCCTACCCTAGCCTCATGTCCACACCCCGGTTCAGCCCTTACTCTAACCCTCTCCCTACCCTAGCTTCATGTCCACACCCCGGTTCAGCCCTAACTCTAACCCTCTCCCTACCCTAGCCTCATGTCCACACCCCGGTTAAGCCCTAACACTAACTCTAACCCTATCCCTACACTAGCTACACGTCGACACCCCGGTTCAGCCCTAACTCTAACCCTCTCCCTACCCTAGCTTCATGTCCACACCCCGGTTCAGCCCTAACTCTAACCCTCTCCCTACCCTAGCTTCATGTCCACACCCCGGTTCAGCCCTAACTCTACCTCTAACACTAACCATACCCTTGCTTCATGTCCACACCCCTGTTCAGCCCTAACTCTAACCCTCTCCCTACCCTAGCCTCATGTCCACACCCCGGTTCAGCCCTTACTCTAACTCTAACCCTATCCCTACCCTTGCTTAATGTCCACACCCTTGTTCAACCCTAACTCTAACCCTCTCCCTATCCTAGCTTCATGTCCACACCCCGGTTCAGCCCTAACTCTAACCCTCTCCCTACCCTAGCTTCATGTCCACACCCCGGTTCAGCCCTAACTCTAACCCTCTCCCTACCCTAGCCTCATGTCCACACCCCGGTAAAGCCATAACACTAACTCTAACCCTATCCCTACACTAGCTACACGTCGACACCCCGGTTCAGCCCTAACTCTAACCCTCTCCCTACCCTAGCTTCATGTCCACACCCCGGTTCAGCCCTAACTCTAACCCTCTCCCTACCCTAGCTTCATGTCCACACCCCGGTTCAGCCCTAACTCTACCTCTAACACTAACCATACCCTTGCTTCATGTCCACACCCCTGTTCAGCCCTAACTCTAACCCTCTCCCTACCCTAGCCTCATGTCCACACCCCGGTTCAGCCCTTACTCTAACTCTAACCCTATCCCTACCCTTGCTTAATGTCCACACCCTTGTTCAACCCTAACTCTAACCCTCTCCCTATCCTAGCTTCATGTCCACACCCCGGTTCAGCCCTAACTCTAACCCTCTCCCTACCCTAGCTTCATGTCCACACCCCGGTTCAGCCCTAACTCTAACCCTCTCCCTACCCTAGCTTCATGTCCACACCCCGGTTCAGCCCTAACTCTACCTCTAACACTAACCATACCCTTGCTTCATGTCCACACCCCTGTTCAGCCCTAACTCTAACCCTCTCCCTACCCTAGCCTCATGTCCACACCCCGGTTCAGCCCTTACTCTAACTCTAACCCTATCCCTACCCTTGCTTAATGTCCACACCCTTGTTCAACCCTAACTCTAACCCTCTCCCTACCCTAGCTTCATGTCCACACCCCGGTTCAGCCCTAACTCTAACCCTCTCCCTACCCTAGCTTAATGTCCACACCCCGGTTCAGCCCTAACTCTAACTCTAACCCTATCCCTACCCTAGCTTCATGTCCACACACCAGTTCAGCCCTAACGCTAACCCTCTCCCTACCCTAGCTTCATGTCCACACCCCGTTCAGCCCTAACTCTAACTCTAACCCTCTCCCTACCCTAGCTTCATGTCCACACCCCGTTCAGCCCTAACTCTAACTCTAACCCTCTCCCTACCCTAGCCTCATGTCCACACCCCGGTTCAGCCCTTACTCTAACCCTCTCCCTACCCTAGCTTCATGTCCACACCCCGGTTCAGCCCTAACTCTAACCCTCTCCCTACCCTAGCCTCATGTCCACACCCCGGTTAAGCCCTAACACTAACTCTAACCCTATCCCTACACTAGCTACACGTCGACACCCCGGTTCAGCCCTAACTCTAACCCTCTCCCTACCCTAGCTTCATGTCCACACCCCGGTTCAGCCCTAACTCTAACCCTCTCCCTACCCTAGCTTCATGTCCACACCCCGGTTCAGCCCTAACTCTACCTCTAACACTAACCATACCCTTGCTTCATGTCCACACCCCTGTTCAGCCCTAACTCTAACCCTCTCCCTACCCTAGCCTCATGTCCACACCCCGGTTCAGCCCTTACTCTAACTCTAACACTATCCCTACCCTTGCTTAATGTCCACACCCCGGTTCAGCCCTAACTCTAACCCTCTCCCTACCCTAGCTTCATGTCCACACCCCGGTTCAGCCCTAACTCTAACCCTCTCCCTACCCTAGCTTCATGTCCACACCCCGGTTCAGCCCTAACTCTAACCCTCTCCCTACCCTAGCTTCATGTCCACACCCCGGTTCAGCTCTAACTCTAACCCTCTCCCTACCCTAGCTTCATGTCCACACCCCGGTTCAGCCCTAACTCTAACCCTCTCCCTACCCTAGCTTCCTTTCCACACCCCTGTTCAGCCATAACTCTAACCCTTTCCCTACCCTAGCTTCATGTCCACACCCCGGTTCGGCCCTAACTCTAACCCTCTCCCTACCCTAGCTTTATGTCCACACCCCGGTTCAGCCCTAACTCTAACCCTATCCCTACCCTAGCTTTATGTCCACACCCCGGTTCAGCCCTAACTCTATCCCTCTCCCTACCCTAGCTTTATGTCCACACCCCGGTTCAGCCCTAACTCTAACCTTCTCCCTACCCTAGCTACATGTCCACACCCCGGTTCAGCCCTAACTCTAACCCTCTCCCTACCCTAGCTACATATCCACACCCCGGTTCAGCCCTAACTCTAACCCTCTCCCTACCCTAGCCTCATGTCCACACCCCGGTTCAGCCCTAACTCTAACCCTATCCCTACCCTAGCTTCATGTCCACACCCCGGTTCAGCCCTAACTCTAACCCTATCCCTACCCTAGCTTCATGTCTACACCCCGGTTCACCCCTAACTCTAACCCTCTCCCTACCCTAGCTTCATGTCTACACCCTGGTTCAGCCCTAACTCTAACCCTCTCCCTACCCTAGCTTCATGTCTACACCCTGGTTCAGCCCTAACTCTAACCCTATCCCTACCCTAGCTTCATGTCCACACCCCGGTTCAGCCCTAACTCTAACCCTCTCCCTACCCTAGCTTAATGTCCACACCCCGGTTCAGCCCTAACTCTAACTCTAACGCTATCCCTACCCTAGCTTCATGTCCACACACCAGTTCAGCCCTAACGCTAACCCTCTCCCTACCCAAGCTTCATGTCCACACCCCGTTCAGCCCTAACTCTAACTCTAACCCTCTCCCTACCCTAGCTTCATGTCCACACCCCGTTCAGCCCTAACTCTAACTCTAACCCTCTCCCTACCCTAGCCTCATGTCCACACCCCGGTTCAGCCCTTACTCTAACCCTCTCCCTACCCTAGCTTCATGTCCACACCCCGGTTCAGCCCTAACTCTAACCCTCTCCCTACCCTAGCCTCATGTCCACACCCCGGTTAAGCCCTAACACTAACTCTAACCCTATCCCTACACTAGCTACACGTCGACACCCCGGTTCAGCCCTAACTCTAACCCTCTCCCTACCCTAGCTTCATGTCCACACCCCGGTTCAGCCCTAACTCTAACCCTCTCCCTACCCTAGCTTCATGTCCACACCCCGGTTCAGCCCTAACTCTACCTCTAACACTAACCATACCCTTGCTTCATGTCCACACCCCTGTTCAGCCCTAACTCTAACCCTCTCCCTACCCTAGCCTCATGTCCACACCCCGGTTCAGCCCTTACTCTAACTCTAACCCTATCCCTACCCTTGCTTAATGTCCACACCCTTGTTCAACCCTAACTCTAACCCTCTCCCTATCCTAGCTTCATGTCCACACCCCGGTTCAGCCCTAACTCTAACCCTCTCCCTACCCTAGCTTCATGTCCACACCCCGGTTCAGCCCTAACTCTAACCCTCTCCCTACCCTAGCCTCATGTCCACACCCCGGTTAAGCCCTAACACTAACTCTAACCCTATCCCTACACTAGCTACACGTCGACACCCCGGTTCAGCCCTAACTCTAACCCTCTCCCTACCCTAGCTTCATGTCCACACCCCGGTTCAGCCCTAACTCTAACCCTCTCCCTACCCTAGCTTCATGTCCACACCCCGGTTCAGCCCTAACTCTACCTCTAACACTAACCATACCCTTGCTTCATGTCCACACCCCTGTTCAGCCCTAACTCTAACCCTCTCCCTACCCTAGCTTCATGTCCACACCCCGGTTCAGCCCTTACTCTAACTCTAACCCTATCCCTACCCTTGCTTAATGTCCACACCCTTGTTCAACCCTAACTCTAACCCTCTCCCTATCCTAGCTTCATGTCCACACCCCGGTTCAGCCCTAACTCTAACCCTCTCCCTACCCTAGCTTCATGTCCACACCCCGGTTCAGCCCTAACTCTAACCCTCTCCCTACCCTAGCTTCATGTCCACACCCCGGTTCAGCCCTAACTCTAACCCTCTCCCTACCCTAGCTTCATGTCCACACCCCGGTTCAGCCCTAACTCTAACCCTCTCCCTACCCTAGCTTCATGTCCACACCCCGGTTCAGCCCTAACTCTAACCCTCTCCCTACCCTAGCTTCATGTCCACACCCCGGTTCAGCCCTAACTCTACCTCTAACACTAACCATACCCTTGCTTCATGTCCACACCCCTGTTCAGCCCTAACTCTAACCCTCTCCCTACCCTAGCCTCATGTCCACACCCCGGTTCAGCCCTTACTCTAACTCTAACCCTATCCCTACCCTTGCTTAATGTCCACACCCTTGTTCAACCCTAACTCTAACCCTCTCCCTATCCTAGCTTCATGTCCACACCCGGTTCAGCCCTAACTCTAACCCTCTCCCTACCCTAGCTTCATGTCCACACCCCGGTTCAGCCCTAACTCTAACCCTCTCCCTACCCTAGCTTCATGTCCACACCCCGGTTCAGCCCTAACTCTAACCCTCTCCCTACCCTAGCTTCATGTCCACACCCCGGTTCAGCCCTAACTCTAACCCTCTCCCTACCCTAGCTTCATGTCTACACCCTGGTTCAGCCCTAACTCTAACCCTCTCCCTACCCTAGCTTTATGTCCACACCCTGGTTCAGCCCTAACTCTTTCCCTCTCCCTACCCTAGCTTTATGTCCACACCCCGGTTCAGCCCTAACTCTAACCCTCTCCTTACCCTAGCTACATGTCCACACCCCGGTTCAGCCCTAACTCTAACCCTCTCCCTACCCTAGCTTCATGTCCACACCCCGGTTCAGCCCTAACTCTAACCCTCTCCCTACCCTAGCTTCATGTCCACACCCCGGTTCAGCCCTAACTCTAAATCTAACTCTATCCCTACCCTAGCTTCATGTCCACACCCCGGTTCAGCCCTAATTCTAACTATAACCTTCTCCCTACCCTAGCTTCATGTCCACACCCCGGTTCAGCCCTAACTCTAACCCTCTCCCTACCCCAGCTTCATGTCCACACCCCGGTTCAGCCCTAACTCTATCCCTCTCCCTACCCTAGCTTTATGTCCACACCCCGGTTCAGCCCTAACTCTAACCTTCTCCCTACCCTAGCTACATGTCCACACCCCGGTTCAGCCCTAACTCTAACCCTCTCCCTACCCTAGCTACATATCCACACCCCGGTTCAGCCCTAACTCTAACCCTCTCCCTACCCTAGCCTCATGTCCACACCCCGGTTCAGCCCTAACTCTAACCCTCTCCCTACCCTAGCTTCATGTCCACACCCCGGTTCAGCCCTAACTCTAACCCTATGCCTACCCTAGCTTCATGTCCACACCCCGGTTCAGCCCTAACTCTAACCCTCTCCCTACCCTAGCTTCATGTCTACACCCTGGTTCAGCCCTAACTCTAACCCTCTCCCTACCCTAGCTTCATGTCCACACCCTGGTTCAGCCCTAACTCTAACCCTATCCCTACCCTAGCTTCATGTCCACACCCCGGTTCAGCCCTAACTCTAACCCTCTCCCTACCCTAGCTTAATGTCCACACCCCGGTTCAGCCCTAACTCTAACTCTAACCCTATCCCTACCCTAGCTTCATGTCCACACCCCGGTTCAGCCCTAACTCTAACCCTCTCCCTACCCTAGCTTAATGTCCACACCCCGGTTCAGCCCTAACTCTAACTCTAACCCTATCCCTACCCTAGCTTCATGTCCACACCCCGTTCAGCCCTAACTCTAACTCTAACCCTCTCCCTACCCTAGCTTCATGTCCACACCCCGTTCAGCCCTAACTCTAACTCTAACCCTCTCCCTACCCTAGCCTCATGTCCACACCCCGGTTCAGCCCTAACTCTAACCCTCTCCCTACCCTAGCCTCATGTCCACACCCCGGTTAAGCCCTAACACTAACTCTAACCCTATCCCTACACTAGCTACACGTCGACACCCCGGTTCAGCCCTAACTCTAACCCTCTCCCTACCCTAGCTTCATGTCCACACCCCGGTTCAGCCCTAACTCTAACCCTCTCCCTACCCTAGCTTCATGTCCACACCCCGGTTCAGCCCTAACTCTACCTCTAACACTAACCATACCCTTGCTTCATGTCCACACCCCTGTTCAGCCCTAACTCTAACCCTCTCCCTACCCTAGCCTCATGTCCACACCCCGGTTCAGCCCTTACTCTAACTCTAACCCTATCCCTACCCTTGCTTAATGTCCACACCATTGTTCAACCCTAACTCTAACCCTCTCCCTATCCTAGCTTCATGTCCACACCCCGGTTCAGCCCTAACTCTAACCCTCTCCCTACCCTAGCTTCATGTCCACACCCCGGTTCAGCCCTAACTCTAACCCTCTCCCTACCCTAGCTTCATGTCCACACCCCGGTTCAGCCCTAACTCTAACCCTCTCCCTACCCTAGCTTCATGTCCACACCCCGGTTCAGCCCTAACTCTAACCCTCTCCCTACCCTAGCTTCATGTCTACACCCTGGTTCAGCCCTAACTCTTTCCCTCTCCCTACCCTAGCTTTATGTCCACACCCCGGTTCAGCCCTAACTCTAACCCTCTCCTTACCCTAGCTACATGTCCACACCCCGGTTCAGCCCTAACTCTAACCCTCTCCCTACCCTAGCTTCATGTCCACACCCCGGTTCAGCCCTAACTCTAACCCTCTCCCTACCCTAGCTTCATGTCCACACCCCGGTTCAGCCCTAACTCTAAATCTAACTCTATCCCTACCCTAGCTTCATGTCCACACCCCGGTTCAGCCCTAATTCTAACTATAACCTTCTCCCTACCCTAGCTTCATGTCCACACCCCGGTTCAGCCCTAACTCTAACCCTCTCCCTACCCCAGCTTCATGTCCACACCCCGGTTCAGCCCTAACTCTAACTCTAACCCTCTCCCTACCCTAGCTTCATGTCCACACCCCGGTTCAGCCCTAACTCTAACCTTCACATTTATATTGCGCCATCTGTCATGCTTCCGTCATACAGACGTATCTTGAGGCAGGTCATGCCACATCTTCTTTTTCAACCCTAACCACCCTAACATTAGCCCTGACCCTAGCTGCTTCCTTCCATGGTGCGTCCGAGCCCTCTGCCCTGTCCACTAACCTACAGCAGTGTAAATACAGAGGGATATCTTCCACGATGCGGCCGAGCCCTCTGCCCTGTCCACTAACCTACAGCAGTGTAAATACAGAGGGAGATCTTACACGATGCGGCCGAGCCCTCTGCCCTGTCCACTAACCTACAGCAGTGTAAATACAGAGGGAGATCTTCCACGATGCGGCCGAGCCCTCTGCCCTGTCCACTAACCTACAGCAGTGTAAATACAGAGGGAGATTTGGGGAGCAGGAGTCCACGTGGCCCCACCCCCATCAGCTACATTTTATGTAAAATCTTCACTGTCTCAATGAAGTGTGCCATGTCAGAACATCACAGGTGTAAAACCAAATGATCCATGGCTGTGCCCCAGAATATTGCTACAGCTTACTGTCCTTCACAAATCCTAGCCTAATTAGACTATAGAGCTGGGAGGATCGATGGCTGCTCCAAAATGCTATTAAATACACCAGTTAAAGCAGAGGGTCTCTCAGGAGACATCTTTCTTTTCTTCATCTCTCCCTCTCTCTCTTGCTCTCTCTTCTGTACCTCCACCTCCACAATCCCTCCCCCCTTCCGAGAGAGAGAGAGAGCTCATCCAGAGCGATTAAGATACTGTAGGACCCTCTTAAGAGAAGGAATATGGCTGCAGAGTAACTGTGTTGTCTTTATGTGTACCTCCCTCCTGCTGCCTGCCGTCGGTTCAGTATAGCAGGGAGGATATAACTGATGGTTTAATTGGCCGTATATAAAGCAGCGGTGGGCGTTTGCATACAGTGCTGTAAGTCTTCATTTAACAGCAGGGCATCTTTGCTGCTCCAGCCTCGGTTACGGCTGCAGACGAATGTCACGGCAGCTTTATATGTATAATACACTTTTTCTTATTCTACCCCTCCACAAGACGGATGCATGATTAATATGGTGGTGGGGTGGGAATGGGCTCTCACAACTCTCAGGGACCAGAGTGTTTCTCTCTCTGTCTTCTCCCCATTCAGCTCAGCCCCTCTCCTCTCCATCACACTGTCTCCCACTATTATATGAGTCAATCAGAGCGAGTGCATGCAGAGCAGAGTAGACATGCATACTTATAGGCAGCTAGGCTAAGCTCTGAGTCAATGAACTCTTACTATGCCACTCCATGGTTCAAACTTCTCTTCCTGGATTGCATAAACGCTAGGATCCAATCAATCGCAGATAGTGGATTTTTCAGGATACCACTTTGAGAAGTGTGAAGTGTTTGATTTGCACGGCAGCATGTCCTGGGTAGAGGGAGTTGACACTTGTAGAGATTGTCAGTCTGGTTGTGTGCTCTGGGTGACTTTGATGAGTTGAACGCTACGGACTGGCAGTTTCTAAATCAAGCCTCCATCTCCCTCCATCCAGGACATGTTGCTATGCAGATCAAACACATTTCTGGAAAGTCACTATCTGCAATTGACTGAATCCTTGCCTGAGGCTTCCAATGGGCAGAGCCATGTTATGGACCAAAATCCTCTAATTGAAGCAGAAGTTTGTTGAAATAAAGCCTGATAACGGTGAAATGATATAATGTATATTAGAATGTCCTTTGGGTGGATATGATTGTTAAGGAGGATGTTAGATAGAAATGATAATTTTAAGGTTTTGGAAATACATGTGTCACAGGAGGCTGTTGAGGGGAGGACGGCTCATAACAGATGGAATGGAGTAAATGGAATGGTATCAAACACATGGAAAGTTTTATTAACATTCCATTATTCTGTTCCAGCCATTACTATGAGCCCATCCTCCCCAATTAAGGTGCCACCAACCTCCTGTGGTGTGTGTTAATATACAGTTGAAGTCGGAAGTTACCAACACCTTAGCCAAATATGTTTAAACTCAGTTTTTCACAATTCCTGACATTTAATCCTAGTAAAAATTCCCTGTCTTAGGTCAGTTAGGATCACCACTTTATTTTAAGAATGTGACATATAATAATAGTAGATAGAATGATATATTTCAGCTTTTAATTCTTTCATCACATTCCCAATGGGTCAGAAGTTTACATACACTCAATTAGTATTTGGTAGCCTTGCCTTTAAATTGTTTAACTTGGGTCAAACCTTCCAAAAGCTTCCCACAATAAGTTGGGTGAATTTTGGCCCATTCCTCCTAACAGAGCTGGTGTAACTGAGTCAGGTTTGTAGGCCTCCTTGCTCGCACACGCTTTTCCGTTCTCCCCACACATTTTCTATAGGATTGAGGTCAGGGCTTTGTGATGGCCACTCCAAAACCTTGACTTTGTTGTCCTTAAGCCATTTTGCCACAACTTTGGAAGTATGCTTGGGGTCATTGTCCAATTGGAAGACCCATTTGCAACCAAGCTTTAACTTCCTGACTGATGTCTTGAGATGTTGCTTTAATATATCAACATAATTTTCCTTCCTCATGACGCCATCTATTTTGTGAAGTGCACCAGTCCCTCCTGCAGCAAAGCATCCCCACAACATGATACTGCCACCTCCATGCTTCACGGTTGGGATGGAGTTCTTCGGCTTGCAAGCGTCCTCCTTTTTCCTCCAAACATAACGATGGTCATTATGGCCAAACACTTCTATTTTTGTTTCATCAGACCAGAGGACATTTCTCAAAAAGTATGATCTTGCAGTAGAAAACCGTAGTCTGGCTTTTTTATGGCGGTTTTGGAGCAGTGGCTTCTTCCTTGCTGAGCGGCCTTTCAGGTTATGTCGATATAGGACTCGTTTTACTGTGGATATAGATACCTTTGTATCTGTTTCCTCCAGCATCTTCACAAGGTCCTTTGCTGTTGTTCTGGGCTTGATTTGCACTTTTCACACCAAGTACGTTCATATCTAGGAGACAGAATGTGTCTCCTTCCTGAGCGGTATGATGGCTGCGTGGTCCCATGGTGTTTATACTTGCATACTATTGTTTGTACAGATGAACGTAGTACCTTCAGGCATTTGGAAATTGCTACCAAGGATGAAGCAGACTTGTGGAGGTCTACATTTTTTTTCTGAGGTCTTGGATGATTTCTTTTGCTTTTCCCATGATGCCAAGCAAAGAGGCACTGAGTTTGAAGGTAGGTCTTGAAATACATCCACAGGTACACCTCCAATTGACTCAAATTATGTCAATTAGCCTATTAGAAGCTTCTAAAGCCATGACATAATTTTCTGGAATTTTCCAAGCTGTTTAAAGACAGTCAACTTAGTGTATATAAACTTCTGACCCACTGGAATTGTGATACAGTGAATTATAAGTGAAATAATCTGTATGTAAACAATTGTTGGAAAAATGGCTTGTGTCATGCACAAAGTAGATGTCCTAACCGATTTGCCAAAACTATAGTTTGTTAACAAGACATTTGTGGAGTGGTTGAAAAACGAGTTTTAATGACTCCAACCTAAGTGTATGTAAACTTCAGACTTCAACAGTAGCTCTACTGTATGAGTGTGTGTATGCATATTTAAAATGGGCAACTGTTAAGATCCCAAAATCATTTCACGCAGGATTGATTCCTCCGTTTCATCACAGCTGTACGTGTCCTTCCGCTCAACTCAAATGGATGAACAATTAGACCTTGTCATGAAACAAAGCCTCTCTTAGTGGACTGTCCGTTAGGGGGTACATCAAAAAGGGCACACTATTGCCTATAAAGTCCATTACTTTGGACCAGAGCTCTATGGGGTGCACTTTTATAGGGAACAGTGTGCCATTTCAAGCCCAGCTGGGAGTAACCATACAGTAAAAAAAAGCTTTTTTCTTTCTTTACATGAATTATTCTAAGAGACCAATACTCTGTGGGAGATACGGCCTGTGTTATCCTCCATGCTGAATTAGATTGATTTGTGTCTACGTGAAGTCTCAAAGCAAAGCTATTGAGACATGTCCTTTGTGTTTTGAGTTCATCGTCTGAGTTTTGGTATTGTCCTGCGTTCCCACACGTCCTTCTGCTAGTGAAATGTCAGCCTTGCTCTGTCTGTGAACTCATCAGGGTCCTGGACAGCATGAAGGCTGACCAATAGAAAGGTCACCTCCAGAGAATCAGATCACCACGGTAACCCAGGGCTACCCCTCACCACCTCATCCTCCCGTTTTATTCTCCTGGGTCTCTTCTAAAATGAGATCTGATTTGGTCTCAACCTGTATAAATGAATTAAAATGAAAAGAAAATTGTCTCTATCCAAACTCCTCTGCCTTTCAGAGATAAACCTGAAATGCCAAGGGGGATTTTAGAATATTTTGTTGGTAGTTTTGCTTTTATGTGTCATTGAATAAACAGGAACACAGTGAAAAGGTCACTGTTTATGCAGGTGGTGTCAGACTGAGTGTGTCTGTCTTTCCATTGTCGTGCAGCGGGGTCTGGAGAAGAGTTATGCACTTTTAAAGAGATGGAGAGAGCCAAACGCAAACAGCAACAGTTGGCGTCAGTGTTGCCTGGGACCTCAGTTCTCTGCCTCAATGCTAATGTTGTCACATTTATCTTAACAATTTTCATATCT